>NW_019745088.1:229338-229972 GCF_002891405.2 Cryptotermes secundus
AAGGACCTTGTGACGAATAGGACTACTTTTGGGTTTGAGGAGAGATCCAGGTGACAGCTGTTGGATCGCTGTCAAGGGAAGTTGGGACAGAGACTCGCACGCATCAACTTTTGCAGTTTAGTGCGTCCGTACTAGCCTGTGGACGTCGTCATGGAGCCTGGGTAGTTATCCTTTTCAGGCTCTATTTTTTAATATTCCCTTTGAGCACTCTTTGAAATGTAACTGTGGAAGTGTTAACCTACGATAAAGCGGTAACTCGTCTGGTTTACGTTAGATTCGAATCTCTGGCCGGTCACCTGTTGCCTTGACAGATGTCTCGTAGTTTCCTGAGGCTCCCAGGCTAAATTTCGGCATCGTATCTCGAATAGGCTACAACCGCTCCATTTGACGCGCCGTGCCTTGGTGACAAGGGACCCACCTAACACGGGAATCCAGTCCACACACGTCATATTTTTTAATATCAGTTTTAATATTATTCTTCCACGTGGCAACTTGATATACCATCATGGTTGTGTTTGAAATGCGGGACTATGGCAGCGGTGTACCTGTGTCGGGAGTAGCCGGTAGCAGCTTTCTGCAGCCTATCGTCATGGCTAAAAATAGGTGTTTCGCGTGTTGCAGTGAAGAGGAGAGA
>NW_019745088.1:230036-284776 GCF_002891405.2 Cryptotermes secundus
TCCAGCATTAGCTCCATGTTTGGGGAAAGACGGTCAGGCCCCACAGAGAGCGCTGCTTATTGGCTGAGAACTGGCTGACAGAAGCCAACCAAGCGCCTTGAAGTTCAGGTCCTCGTGACAGTTAGTGCGAAGAACGACATTTTCTGGTATATGACGCGGTACATTTTTTCAACATTTCAGATGAATATACTGCCTCCATCTTCAGGATTGAAGAAGCAGCAAGCTGTCCGTGGCTTAACTGGTTCAGATACAGGCCTGGAAATGGGCCCAGAGCATACCAATAGGAGGTACGAGAAAAGGAACTAGTGATGGCCCTGAAAAGGGTCGTATTTGCAGAAGTGAGAAGCTCTGAGAAAGCAGAGGAAAGTGGCTGAAGCTCTGGTTGCTTGGCTTACCCTGTGACCCTGAAGATGGAGGCGGTGCATTCTTCCGGAATTTCGATTAACTTCAGCCGGACTACACGGCGTCACGTCTCACGTGATGGAACTCTGAATAGTCGCCGATGTGAGATATTTAAAGTCTGTTTAACCTTACGGTGGACGCTAGCAGCGCGGGTAGTCGGACATTTGACCGTGCCCCTGGGGAAAAAAAATCAGAATTGAAGAATATTTTAACAACAGAAATTAAAAATACATTTTTCTCTCGTTAAAAACGCAAGGTCGATCAATAAAAATATTCTTAAACGACTTAAATGTTGAGCTTTTGAGCAAATTTTCTAATTTCCGCCCCCCCCCCTCCAGACCCAACGAAAGAAATCCCTTTGGCGACCATGTTATTAGTGACCCCCCTTATGAATTTCTTGAGATCTATATATCCGTCTGTGGCTCTGCAGCCCTTTGTTGGACCTTGGCCGGTTTTTTTTTTTTTATCTTTTACACTGTCGGTAGGACTCCTTGGCTGGTGAATAAGACCGTCGCAAGGCCGTGACCTGCATACAGGGCAGCACAAACAGAATAAACGCACACAGACAGCATGCCTTGAGTGGGATTCGAACCCACAAGCCCAGTGTTTTAGCGGGCGAAGACAGTATCTTGGACCGCGCGGCCACTGTGATCTGCTGAATTTCTGAGATTTCTTTATTGCCAGTGGGGTGGAATTAAGTCCCTTGTACTGCGGCCACTTCTGGCCTATTGTACCAGCCCCAGATGATAGGCGAGGCTGATTGTGGAGCAATTGGTGGAATGAAGATTGGCAGGGGAAACCTGCCCCAGCGCCAGTCTGTCCACCACAAATCCCACTTGACCAGACCCGGGATCGAACCCGGGCCGCCGCGGTGGGAAGCCTGCGACTAACCGCTTGAGCAGTGGCGCGGCCAAATTTCTGAGATAGTGACTGTAACTGACGTGATTGACCGTGTAAAGTGCATCAAGTTCTTCGCTTTACGCGGTTGACACGTTCCTAAAACTATCGCGCAAATAAAAAGTCAATTTTCCGCGAGAAGTTAAAGAAAACTGGGAAAGAGAGTTGAATACATGGGCCAAGCTAGCCCAAAGGGCTGTAGATATTTATCCATGTAAAATGTTTTGCTTCGTTTGTTATTTGATTTGAAGGCTTGTATTGTATCGCTGCGCACAAGTCTTCGCGCTTAATTGTATTGTCTTCAACACCGCGTGCTTGTCCACCATCATGTCCGGTATTTATCGCTTAATCACATTAAAGTGAGAAATAAAATGATGTAAAGTAAAAAAAAAAAGGTGTATTTTCTTTACTTGCGTTAAATTGAAATCCCGTAATTCAAGGAAGGACTGCCTGCAGTTGCGAATTCACGGTTGTTTAATGCAGTGAGAGAGCCTGTAGCTTGTTTCTCGTGTCTGCCGAGTGTGGCGTTCGCGAGTAGCGCCTAATCCTTCATCCTGTACACTTACACTCAGTTCAGTAAGTGACTTGCGCAATTGAATTGCATATTTGTCACAGAAGGCGCAGATGTTGTTAAGCCGCCTGGTTGTTTTGCTTGCAGTTGCAGTCAGTTCCCTTACTGGGTTGTGTATTGTCATCTTTATTAGCCCAGGTAATTGTACCAGGTTCTGCTTTCTTTCTAGCGATCGTAACGTGTATGGCGTTCAAATGTTTGCATTTACTGACTTGTCGTCTACCGCCTCTCGTGCGTGTGCCATATGAAGGTCTGTTCGTCCTCTTACAGATCGCGCACACTTCTATGCATCCTTACTTAGTACGTAAACTGAGAGCACGATGAGGATTTAGCGTTTGTTAGCTTGCAGTGAAGATTATTTTAATTAATTTTGGAATTTGGTGGTTCTGCATATTGGAGTCGATATGGGGGCACAATTCATGCATCTGTTCCTTTCTCCCCTATCTATCTGTCTACCTACCTATCTGTATGTGTATCCTTGTATCTATCTATGTCTGCCGATCTATCTAACTAACTAGTCTATTCCTGTTGCTCCAACTTGGTGTATAGGGCAACTGTGAAACGCTTCGTTTCACTTCAGTTTCTTACTCTTAGAGTCGGTAGGACTCCTTGGACGGGGGATCGGCCCGATGCAAGGCCACTACCTACACAGGACAACACAAACAGAGTAAACACAGAAACAGTGCCTTGAGTAAGTTTCGAACTCCCGAGCCCAGTGTTCGAACAAGCAAAGACAGTTCAGGCCTTACACCGCGCGGCCACTCCGATTGGCTTTTCTCTTCCTTAGGGTTTTTGGAAAATAAATCAAAACTGAAGACGCAAACCAAATATTAGTGCCAGAAATTAGAATTATTTTCAAACATGGCTTCTTCTGTATGTGAATATAAAGAACGACAATTGTAGTGGATCCGTAAAGATATTGTTAGGCTTGTTAAACGTAAGTATTCGAGCAACTTATATGCTCCCCCCCCCCAAAGAAAATATTCTGATGGCTCTCACTCTAATTTCTATTTTTATTCCTGTTCTGTAAACGTAAACCGACCTTACATGACTCGGATTTATCCTCGTTGACTTTCTTTTTTAACGGATTATTGTACAGAAGGTATTTGAAGCACGCTGTTGTCTCCACACCTTACTTAAAAACGTTACATTTCGCGCTTCTCACAGCGATGTTATGCAGAAACATTTTTACTTCTGTTAATTTAACGAAGTACAGGGAAATACACGTAATGCCTGTTTTTGCAGTGGGCTGTGTAATTCAGTAAGCTTTAGAAAGGTTGGTTCTTGAGTCTGGGAGTATACTGCACCTGTTTCGGTAGTACATAAGTGTCGAGGTCAGTGACGTTGGACAGCCCTTCAGCGCTCCTTTTATCTATGGCTAGTTCGCCACTGGTTAGTTCATAGTTACGCCACTGCTACCTGCCCGGAGTTTCCATCTATTTCGAGAGCTCCATTCAGAGGCAGGATAGATATATGCAAGACATAGACACGCCACTGCTGCCCGCCCGGAGTTTGCTTCTATTTCGAGAGCTACGTTCAAAGGCAGGATAGATGTATGCAAGACATCGACACGCCACTGCTGCCCGCCCGGAGTTTGCTTCTATTTCGAGAGCTACGTTCAAAGGCAGGATAGATGTATGCAAGACATCGACACGCCACTGCTGCTTGCCCGGAGTTTGCTTCTATTTCCAGAGCTCCATTCAGAGGCAGGATAGATATATGCAAGACATAGACACGCCACTGCTGCTCGCCCGGAGTTTGCTTCTATTTCCAGAGCTCCATTCAGAGGCAGGATAGATATATGCAAGACATAGACACGCCACTGCTGCTCGCCCGGAGTTTGCTTCTATTTCCAGAGCTCCATTCAGAGGCAGGATAGATATATGCAAGACATAGACACGCCACTGCTGCTCGCCCGGAGTTTGCTTCTATTTCCAGAGCTCCATTCAGAGGCAGGATAGATATATGCAAGACATAGACACGCCACTGCTGCTCGCCCGGAGTTTGCTTCTATTTCCAGAGCTCCATTCAGAGGCAGGATAGATATATGCAAGACATAGACACGCCACTGCTGCTCGCCCGGAGTTTGCTTCTATTTCCAGAGCTCCATTCAGAGGCAGGATAGATATATGCAAGACATAGACACGCCACTGCTGCCCGCCCGGAGTTTGCTTCTATTTCGAGAGCTCCATTCAGAGGCACGATTGATATATATGAAACGTATTATGAACCATCTGTAACTGTCACTTTTCCTGCAGACGTGAAGCGGCAAGACCTGACCGCACTCAACGCGGAACCAGACGCTCAACTGTTTACATTGCCTTGCCTCAACTGGCATGACAGCCGAAACCTTGTCTTAAGTTCGGCTCAGTTCGAAATCAAAACTTATAAACCTTTCCAGTAATAGTAAGCACTTTTAGGAATAATTTTATACTTGATGTTAGTAGTTCATGGGATGTTTAATTGTAAAAATTATGCCGGCCACTTTTGTAGTTCCTCTTACCAACTGCAGAAGTTTAAACCCGAAATTGATGCGGTTATCCCAGAAGATAGAACTGGTTCAGGAAACAGTTCGTTTCGCTAAATCGTATTTTGAACGTGTCCAGCTCACTACTTCGCACTGTCTGTCGGTTACTTGAGCCTGCTTTCAGCATTTATCACGGCGTCTTTATATAATCCGTTTATTGGTAGTTGTACTTTCAGGTGACCTTGGCTGTTCAGTGAAGTCATAAATATTAAAGAATTCTATTATTATTATTGGGAACCTGGATAGCGCAGTCGGTATATCGACTGACTACGGGCTGGACGACAGAGGGATCTTAGTTCGAGTCCCGGTAGGGTCAAGAATTTTCTCCTCTCCTCGTCGTCCAGACCGGCTATGCCCACCCAGCCTCCCATCCAGTGGGTACCGGGGGATCTTTCTCCGGGGGTAAAGCGGCCGGGTCGTGAAACTGACCACTCATATCCAACTAGTGCCGAGGTCAAAAACACGTAGGTCTATACATCCACCCCCCCATACGCCTTCATGGCGTAGTGCTTAATTAGTTAAGCACAGGGACAACTTAACATTATTATTATTATTATTGTGTTTGATTTACGATGGAGGCAGTTTTTCAGGCATATATTCTCTGCTGATACTGTGATTGGTGAAGAGCTTGCTGGAAAGTATTCGCAAAGAAGCGCCCATGACCTTAATCGATGTAGTGCCCTGCATTTTCCTGAAGGAACTGAGGAAAACCCACTAAAATCCTTAATTAGGATTGCCCGTGTCCCGGCCGAAATTCGAAAAGATCACCTTTGGGTACGAGTCTCCTCTGTTGCCGTTGCACCGATTATTATTATTATTATTATTATTATTATTATTATTATTATTATTATTATTATTATAGAGGTTCCGCTAACAACATTCTTCTCTAGGAGGAGCGTTCAAGGGACTGAGACAGTGCCATAGAAGCAAACGCGCCGGAGAGCACATCTCTGGCTTCCAAGCACCGTAGCAGCGGCTGAGTGATTAATTACACACGGACATCGCTGCGTGGCCTACCATATAAAAGCGACTTTAATTTCCATCACTGTGTTTGACTAGGGCGACAGACAGGCCCTGTCTTCGGGAACTCTTGAGTGTCAATCAACATCACGAGTCCTGTCTCTTCTTTCTGCGGATAAGCTTACCTTTGTTTTGCTGGACAATGATTTGCACTTCCCCGTTCTGGGTCCCTCATCCTACCATTTGAACTCGAGGCATCGCGCGTGAAGACAATGATCCTTCTTGTAGACTGGATTTGTTTGTTTTGGATTCAAGAAACTCGTTGATGAAATGTGTCCCTCCGTCGCCTGTATTACGCGTTAGCTCCTCAGTCTTAGGATGATTATACGGTAAATCTGTCCAGTTTATTGCTCTTGTGTGGTTTGTTTAACGACGCTGTCAGTCCCTAGACCGTATAACATCGAATGGTTAGATGACACATGAGTGATGAATTGTAAAACATGTGGAAGGAAGCTGTCCTGGCCGATCACACTTCATATTCCTGCATTTTTCTTGGAGGGTCTGCAGAAACCCACTAGAAAACACCTGAGTCTTGGTAGTCGAGATTCGAACCGAGCATCTTCCGAATGCTAGTCAGGAGCGTTACTTCTGACACACCGTACCCACTCACTCACTCATGGAGCTGAGCCCTTCTTAAGAAGCCGCCAGTTGTGCACCTACTCAAGATCTTCCCAGCATTTTATGGAATCCGAAGGTTCATTACCGTCTTCACAACAGCCCTCCACTGGTCCATATCTCAAGCCAGATCAATCCAATCCGTAGCATCCCATCTTATCTTTCTGAGATCCATTTTAATATTGTTCACCTACCTACGCCTTGGTCTTCCTAAAACCAGAAGGAAAGAGTTCCTTCTGGCTTTCCCACCAATATCCTATATGCATTCCTCTTCTCCATTCGTGCTGCATGCCCTGCCCACCTCATCCACCTTGACTTGATCATTCTAATTATACTTGGAGACGAGTACAAGTTATGAAGCTCCTCATTATGCAGTAGAAGTATTTATAGGGCAGGTTCGCTCAGGCCAGTGTCGGAAGAGATCCCAAAATATAAGATAGATTTAGCAGGAGTACAGGAGGTCAGATGGGACGGAGGTGGCATCGAACCAGCAGGCGAATATGGAAGGGGGAAGACACCGCACTAACTTGCTTAATTAAGCAATTAACCGTAACTGAATACATTTCCATCACGGTTCATGCTTTTTTGGGGTGGTGTGTGGACGTGATTCTACCTACTGGGGAGTAAGGAGGGATGTAGCTGCCATTCTTATGGGGTGAGATTTGACAGGCCCGTGGATAGACGTCGTGACAGCTAACGCGTCTGTATAGAAGGTGAGAGACGGGGGGTTGTAAACGGTAAAGAAATATCTGATACCGGATTAGCAAAGGGTTGCTTTTGAGTGAAGTCTTTTTACATATTTTCCGTACAACCGTCCATATATGTCTCCTGTGCGTGATTATTTAAATACTGTGTTCTTCTGATGACACGTCATCATTATCTTCATGTAATCCCCCAGGGGCCCTTTTTGATGTACTGCGATTTTCTTTTTGTGAGGCAAAGCGGACTAAATCCTTGATCCATTGAACAGCTTCCAATTTTTGAATGTTGGATTTGGAGGTCTCATAGCGGGGCCTATGAAGGTTACTGTCTTCAGTTTCCTCTTGCTGCTCGCTTCTGTCTTTTTTACTTGTTTGGCTTATCCTTCGGCCCTGAAGGTGGAAATAGTACTTCCCCCCCCCATTCACCTGTTTGACCATCCTGGGTCGTTGTCTTATGGGTATGAACAGTGGAGCTACAAAAGTTGGGCCCCATAACACAAAATTTCGATTTATCGTCACCGACCGTAACGATTTTGATAAACTGTTAATAATAATTTATAGAGATAATTTCACAATAAATAGCGATTATTTTCGTAGCCAACAGTGACCGATTGGTCATTCTTACGAATGCACTGCGCTTCCTGCGAGGTAGGAACCAAATTTTCAATTGTTGCGATATTTAGATTAATTAAGAGCGGTTTGAACTCGGGTAATGCTTGCTACTATTCGGTCCAAAATCTTTTGCCTTCTTGTCTGCTGTTTAAAACGTAAAAATTAGAATATACAAAACTATAATTTTGTTTGTGGCTCTGTATGGGTGTGAAACTTGGTCTCTTGACATTAACGGAGGAACATAGACTGAGGGTGCTGAGTGTTGGAGAATAGGATGTTGAGGAGAATGTTTGGACCCAAGAGAGATGATGTGACAGGAGATTGGAGAAAACTGCATAAAAAGGAGCTTCATAACTTGTACTCTTCGCCAAGTATAATTACAATTTTGAAGTCAAGGAAAGGTGGATGAGATGAACAGGGTATGTAGCACGAATGGGACGAAGAGGCGTATATATAGAATTGTTGGTGGGAAAGCCAAAATGAAAGGAACCACTAGGAAGACCAAGACGTAGGTGGGTGGATAATATTAAAATTGATTGAGAGTGATAGGTTGGCGTGGTATAGACTGGATTGATCTGGTTCAAGATAAGGACCAGCGGAGGGCTCTTGTGAACACTGTAATGAACCTTCGGGTTCCATAAAATTTCGGGAAGTTCTTGAGTAGCTGCGTGACTGGCGGTTCTTCAAAAAGGACTCATCTCCGTGAAGTTGGGGTGTTCACATGAATTTCATGAATCTGAGATGTGTCTACACAAAAAGATCAGTGTGTGTTGACATTAATTCTGTAATGACATATTTGTATCTATAGAAATTTGCGTCAAGACCAGTCAGATCTATGCAACATCGCATAGAACACAGAAGGGAAATTTGTAGCTCCAAATATGTCTGCGTGTTTGTGTTCGTGAAGGCATCTCTATGCTCACGCCCCGTTGGTTACTAACAGCTGCAAGTGGTGGCCGTCCCAACTGAACTGAGACGATAATGCCTTGCCTAACATGGCCAGACTGCGGGTACTCATCAGTTGTGGACCCATCACAAGGATGACGCAACGAGATGTGCCTGTTCAGACCCGTGCTCCGGATTCTTAAGCACAGTTTATCTTTATTAACATTTCTATAATCACTTCAGTCACTCGTCACGCACAGCAAGGCAATCACCTCTCAGTAATATAAAGGACAGCGCTTTGAAAACGTCAAGACCCACTTCATGAAGTATATCATTTTGCCACCCACGGACCAGCCCAACTGTGCGGCCTGGCTTATCGGATCTTTTTATACTGCAGAAAGACAAATTGCAGGATATTTCAGAAGATTACGAACTTTCGGGATGTGTATAAGTTCTGTTCTGAAGACGAGGGAAGCAGAATTCTCTCGCTGGGAATATCTGGGCATTGGTTCCTCTTATAGCCTTTTCCTATAAAACAGGGGTCTCCAAACTTTTCGAACCGCGGGCCACATTAGGTAATTCAGCACTTTCAACGGGCCGGACAAAATGAGAAATTAATAACTCTAGGTATATGAGTTTTATTGAAAGCACAGAATTTCATAAACCAAATACAAAGTACGTGAGAATAAATTATCGTATATTAATTACAACAGACAGTAGCAGTAAGTGCTCATATTTTCATCACAAATTATAATAAAACAATTAATGTGAATGATGGAACCCTTTTTGAATTCTTAAAGTTTCGTGAAATTGAGGTTCTAATTTTGAAACGCTAATCACAAGTAGCGACTTTAAATGTTCATCAGATAAATTTGCCCTGTATTTCGACTTGATGTACTTCATCTGGGAAAAAGTTTGTTCACACAGATATGTCGTCCCAAAAATGGAGATAAATTTACAAACAAAGTTCTTTAAATTTGGAAAATGTTCAGAGTTCAGAAATTTATAAAATTGGATCAAATTTCCTTCCTTGTATTTGTCTTTAATATGATAATTTTCCTGAAGTTCATTAATTTCCATTTGAATTTGAATTTGACATCTGCAGCATCACAGCCAAACGGATTTTGAAACAATCTTATTTCCTGAGCACTGGAATCCAAATCGGCAAATCGCTTCCGAAATTGTTCTTTCACATCTGAAATGACTAAATTTGCAAACGAGGAAGGAAATTCTGCTTCACCCTTTTTATGCAACTCTGCACAGTATAGCATATGAACAAAGTTACAATTTTTCACTTGGCTTTCCAGAAGTATCAACTTTGCTCTGAATGCCTTGATAAGTGCAAATAAATCACAGACTAAGTTATTTTCACCCTGCAACTTTAAATTCAAATGGTTCATATGGTTCACCAGATCAGCAAAACTGCTAATTTCCAAAGCCACTCGGTATCTTATAAAAGTGATTCCTGATGGTTTTTTTTCGGTAAGAAATATATCAGTTTCATTCCTGAGCTGTTAGAAGCACGAAAGAACCTTTCCACAGCTAAGCCATCGAACTGCAGTATAATATGTCAGGTCAATAAGCTCGGAATCACATTTACCAGTACTCACTGGAAGATTAGTTCAATTGGCGCATTTCTGCACAATTCTTTCGCGGGCCGGATAAAATCACATCGCTGCCCATAGTTTGGAGACCCTTGCTATAAAACGTGCGGCCCTTTTCAGGGCCACGAGACTGACATAGATTTTAGAAGCTGCTCCCATTGGTTGGCTCTTGGTCACATTCCTTTTCCTCACTTCCCACCAGCCGTATCACTAAGCGTCTATTCCCGCTCGGTTAGTCTACCCTGAAGATGGAAGCAGTAGGTTTCTCCGAAACTTTGATAAATATCAGATTACATGGCTCCATGTCCCAGAAATCATTAATCTTCACAGCATGCTCCTTACGGTAAGAAAGTCTTATCTCACGCAGTATCCCCAGACTAGAGGGTCACCCCCTGTCGGCCGTCCGCGATTACTTGGAATGTTCGCAGGTACCGTACGCACATGCAGAGCGTCCCAGGTCCACCTGCTCTTGCCACAGGCTGAAAAATTGGCCTGAAATTTGTAAAACATTTCCCTCTAATCAGGTTAGAGCAGAACAATTGAAGATACAAGACCCATATTTCCATCATAAGGCTACCCCAGCCCACGGCGCCACGGCGCCTGAAAACGTAAGGTAACTTCATTAGATGCTGCGGGCAGGCAGGGGATCCTAAACACGAGTTTATTTAATCTGCATTTTAAGGGAAGCCGTTACAAAAATCTAATTACCACAAGCAAATAATCCGTTTACTGATAATGAGCTCCTGGTGTGTGCGTTTCGACCGCAGTTCTGTGTCACGGCCGGGTAAAGCACTTGTGCTGTGTGCTTAAGGGGCCGCATCACGGTCTGAAGATTATTGTGTTGCGGAATGTGACGCCGTGTAATGTGGTTAGAAAGTTAAGAACGTGGGAAGGTAATATCGTTATGCAGGATGGACGCAACAGCTTCCCATGGAATGTTGGTAACTTTGTACCAGACTGCACGATGTCACATCCCAGAAGCTAGTGAGCTTGATACTCACCGTGAGAGCCTCACACTTCGCTAGGAGCTGACTCCTGTCTGTTAAATGCCTCCAGGGAGCAGAGCCATTACGTATGGAAGAATTCTGCGTGAGGTTTTGTATGTCTGTGAGACGTCTCTGACATTAAGGGCGGAACACAGACTCAGGGTGTTTGAGGACAGGGTGTTGAGAATATTTGGACTGAAGAGAGATTAAGTGAGGATGGAGGAAACTGCATAATGAGGAGCTTCATAACTTGTTCTCTTCTCCAAGCATAATTAGAATGATCAAGTCAAAGTGGATTAGATGAGCATGTCATGTAGCACGAATGGGGAGGAGGAGGAGGAAGAAGAAGAAGAAGAGTAATGCGTATATGATTTTGCTGGGGAAGCCAGAAAGAAAGATACCTACTAGGAAGATCAAGATGTTGGTGGGTGGATAATATTAAAATGGATCTTAGAGAGATAGGATAATGTGGTGTGGACAAGATTGATCTGGCTCAGGATAGGGACCAGTAGAGGTAATGAACCTTCGGGTTCCATAATATGCCGGGAAGTTCTTGAGTAGCTGCACAATTGGCGGCTTCTCAAGAAAGACTTAACTCCATGAAGTTAGTAGTTATTGGTTCGAGATTTACTGGAGTAACTAAGGAAAAGAACGAGGGACCGCAGAATAGTCGTTTCCTGGCTGAGATTTGAACCGAGAACACAGGTTCCGCTTAAGCGAACTTGTTCGGTTTATTGAAGCACCAAGCCGTATAGATGTAGGGGGGAGTTGCTATGAATCTCCATACTTTCCTAGCTTCTGCATTTGAAGGAAATGAATGGTCAGCTTCATGTCCCAGCCGCCTTAGCCCGGGGGGGGGGCGGATTCTGCGGGAACCCATTGGATACGAGACTGAATGGGCCGCACGGTCATCCTGTACATTGTGGAGAACAGAAGAATATCTCTTGTCCCTATCGGGAAACGAACCTCTGTGCCTCAGTTTTCCGTCCTGTAGTCTAACCGCTATACTGTATTAACTTTTTTTACTGCTAGTAAGGTGGGACTAAGTTCCTTGTACTGCGGCCACTTCTGGCCTATTGTACCAGCCCCAGATGATAGGTGAGGGTGATTGTGGAGCAATTGGTGGAATGAAGATTGGCAGGGGAAACCGAAGTTCTCGGAGAAAACCTGCCCCAGCGCCACTTTGTCCACCACAAATCCCACTTGACCAGACCCGGGATCGAACCCGGGCCACCGCGGTGGGAAGCCAGCGACTAACCGCTTGAGCTATGGCGCGGCTTTACTGAATTATCTAAGACGCAGAACTATTAAATTGAAACTTGGCAACACGTAACACTGTCCCTGTATCCGAGGTTCTCAAAGCGGTCACTGTGTCTTCTGGGATGCAACGGCAATGCAATCCATTAGATGTTCACCGTCGTTTCGGAGGAACCAATGTAAGCCAGGCAAGAAACCAGCTGGAAGCAGACTTCAAGCAGAGCCAGTGAGAAACATGCGGCTGTTTCTTGCCGCTGTTTTGCGTAACTTATTCTTCGGACCTAATGTTGGAAGCAGTACGTTCTTCCGAAACGTCGGTGGAATTCTACCGGAGTATACTGCGTTCCTACTTCTCAACATCGAAGTACAAGCAGTTTATAACATGAGCTGGTGTCCGAACTGTATCAGAGAATGGGGCCGAGGCTACCAGTGTGACAGTCTACACACCCTCACCCCCATCCCACCCCCTTGTGATGTAATGGACGTGGCCGCAAATGAGGAAGGGCCAGCACCCGAAGATGCACTTTCAGCCCCAGTGACTTACGCCCCAAACAAACTATTGTATTACCAAAAAAAACTCATTACCCATAACACTATGCGCTCGGAATATGTAATTAACATTAATGGCGGGGGAGAACCAGAAGCCCCCCTCGCCATATTTCCGAGCTATAATTAGAAACCTTTCCCACAAACAAACGGCTAACAATACGCGCGGCCTTGTAAAGACGTTGTCACCTCATTATAAAAATTCTGAGTGCCTGGTTGCCGAGTAGGAAGGGGCTGTATTAAAGGACCTAACGCTGCAAAAATTGCTATGTCCGAAACACTGCTCCTCGCCCATTCTTCTGAACTGTCTCACGCAGACTGTGGAGGGCATGACGACGCTGTCAGTATCGAGAGTGACGCTCTCTTCGGAAAGTCGTTGGAAAGCGGAGTTTCCCTTGACATCATCCCAACTAGGAAGTGCAATGCCAAGTCATGTCAGAGTCTGCCCCTCTGAAGTAAGATGTAAAGTCACCCTCTTGAGTACTTCTAACTCCGTGACCTGTAGTCCGCAAGCGAACTATACCGACCGAGCGACCGCCGCTTGTCGGCGAAGTTAGTGACAACTTTTGGTGGACAGAGGGTGCCACGTGGTCAGCGCAACGGATCCTCACGGCCGTTAATTTCGATTTTGTAGACCGGAGCAGCTATTTCCTTGAAGTAACTCCTCAGTTCTTCTCGCGAGTCTGAGTGAACCCCGTTCCAGACCCACTACTTCTCAGAAAAATCTGATATCACCGGGAATCTAACCCGGGACCTCTGGGTCTGTAGCCAGGAACTCTGAACACTAGACCACAGAGGCGCTCCCCCTTTTGAATATATATGATTTATTTTGCAGTGCTCATTAATTACTAGTAGAACCCCTGCATATTTCAGCGATAAATGAGTATCTTCAGGAGGGACGCCGGGAATTAGTCTCTACAAGACAAAGAAATTAAATATGTTGAGGTAGTGACTTAACATGTTGTCTTAGCAAAAAAAAAAGTATATCAGCAAAATGATCCCTATCCAAATATTACTACTGATTTTTTTCAATGACTCTTACAGCCTGTTCCGGGCCCGGACCTCATATTCAATTCCGTAATCATTTTTCACAGACTGTAGGACTCCTTGGTCGAGTGATCAGCCCGTCGCAAGGGCACTGCCTAAACACAGGACAGCACAGAATAAACGCATACACATACCAAACATCCATACCTTGAGGGGATTCGAATCCACGATCCCAGCGTCCGAGCGAGCGAAAACAGTCCATGCCTTAGACCTCACGGATACTGTGACCGACATTACTACTACAACTACTACTGCTAATAATAATAATAATCCACTGATATATTGGGTTTCTGGACTTTATCCATCGTCCTGATTTTTAAGATAACAAATAAAAACACGGTGGTCCAGTGATTGAGGCTAGCTCTTTCTAACGGACCCAACAGAATAGGTGTTTCCCTTTTCCTTCACCTGAGGACGGAAACAGATCCAGTTTCCGAAACGTCGTGTTTTTATTTATCTTAAAAACCAGGACGATGGATAAAGTCCAGAAACCCAATATATCAGTGTGTTATACACCATCGTCAGAATCCTCTAGTAACTACTACTACTAATAATAATAATATCCGGCTCCCCGTTGCTTAGAACCGGGCATCGATTCCAGGTCAGGTCATGTAAGGTTTATGGTCGAAAGACACGCTGGGACGGTTTTTCTCGGAGTATTTCAATTTCCCCTGCCAATTCTTATTCCACTAAGTGCTCGGTATTCATTAATTATGCGATCCTATATACTCTATGCTGACAGCGTTGCTAGGTAACCAGTTATGATAATGATGATATTTAAAACAGTGTTTTTTAAGCACACGTAACAGAGACAAGAAATAAAAACTTCGGTGTAAGAGATTGCGAGAAATATGTGACATTGGAAAATGTTGTGTCCGTTAGCTTAATTTTTCTGAGAAACTGGGAGAAGTCGCCATAGCTCGATTTCAGTGGCGGATCACTTCAGGCCTACTCGCACTACACGTGTTCGGTTGGGGGCCAGTCTGGGAGCCACTGAGTGGGAATGATGAACTAGAGAGCACTGTGGAGCGAGTTGCTGTGACCCGTTCGAGGCACTGTCCCAACATTTACCCGAAGCGCCCGAACAAAACAGGTTCTCAGTCAGAATAGTCGAACCCGGAACCTTCCTGTATGTGACAGGCTTAGAAGTGAACCTGTGCCAATATGGGGCGTCTAATTTAAGATTACATTTACACGACCTCCATGAGTTGTTGCATCAAGCTCCGGGACTTGTGTCGCGGTGCTCTTACGGCTCTAGACAGCCTTTGTATTGCCGAGCACACGCTTAGAGGCATTTTGGGGGGAACCCCGGTCAGAGCAAACACCCGATCAGGGAACCCCGGTCACAGTGGCCGCGCGTTCTAAGGCATGAACTGTCTTCGCTCGCTCTGACGCTGGGATCGTGGGTTCGAATCCCTCTCAAAGCATTGTCTTTATTGTGTGTGTTTATTCTGTGTTTGTGTTCTGTGTGCAGGTAGAGACCTTGCGACTGGCTGATCCCCCGTCCAAGGAGTCCTACGGACTGAGAATAAGATCAAGAAAGTGGAAGAGCGTTCAAGTTCCAACAAAGGGCTGTAGAGCCATAATAATAATTTTTAGGGGGAAAATCGGCATTGATGATTATTGAATAGGGCCATAATCCTTTCATCTGATGTGAGGAAAAACAGCATCTACAGTTGATACAGCGTAGGTTAGCATTCGGTTGTCCTTGAGGATGTGTGAAATGCTGGCAGTGCGCCCTCTGCAGGAACTCTTGTTTCTAAACGGAGCCAAAAAATAGAAGCATAATCTCATGCATGAGGGGTTAATTGATTACAGCCCTTACATCTACACATATTAGAACGTGGTTCTTGACCTCATTCACCCTCACATTTAAGTAACCCTCGGTTGAAGGAGGGCAGAAACAATATTTTTCCAACAGAAACCGCCCCCTTTAAGACCATATTTTATTGTGAAGCTGAAGTGTGTACACTGTGCAGTACATGGGAGTGCTTTTCCCACCCTTATTGGCACACACACATACTGAGAGGGTGTTGTTTCAACCCTCTTATTCTCACTGAAGCTATAAATTCTACCGCCCCCCTCCGCAACAACGCACGTTCTGTACCAAAACATACGGAGCAAAGACTCAAATAAATTTATAAAAATACAACGTTAGGGCGGATTTTTTATTTTGGGGAGGCTGCGGGGAGAACTTATCCACTCTGATGTGTTTTACGTATGTCTCCCGCCGACAATCCCATTTTTAACCCCCCCCCCACCGCCGGCCCTGCACCCTCGCCTGTCCGCGCAGGCGGACCGCTCANCCCATCTCTCGCCTGAGCACGGAGCGGGGCGCTCCGCAGAGCATCCGTGGCTTATAACAGTGTTTACTTGCTAGAGCCCCCGGAGGGAGGGCATGGAAAGCAGGTAGATAAGAATACTAAGCGATTAATAGTTTCATGGAATAATAAACCGGTTAATCGGTTTCAGATTTATTTAGTGGCGGTGCCAGTAGCTGGACCATGTAACATCGAATGACTGGATCATATCGTATTGAAAATCGTTTGGATGGAAGAAGGTGTAGCATAATTTACGATGGTATTCTGATATTTGGAGGGACTGAGTAAAATCACGAAAAATCTCAATAATGTCAGTCGTCCCGGCCTAGATTCGAACCGAACAGTTGCATAATGCAGTCAGAAGCGTTATCATTTCAGTCAGTTTGCTGGGTTGGGTTCTGTACTCTCAACACTGCTACCGTCATGATTGTACTATTAACAGCAGTGACAATATTCTTGCCAAATTTTTCTTTTTTTCGACGCTTTGCCGTGTGCCCGGAATTACTGCCTATGGATCCCAAAGTGCCCTACGATAGAGCTATTGTTACACGGGTATAATACGTATGTCTTCCAAAACAGTGGCGATCTGAATGCGAGGTATAATGTTCCTTTTAACCATGGAGTCCCTTTTGTAGAGCGCCAAAATCTTTAGTGACGCAATATGACATGACCATTGCTAGGCAACGGCTCGATAAACACATTCCCGGAGTTACGCTCTCAACTATAGAAGGCAACGGGCCAATAAATACCCATTCTTATTAACATAAGAGGTGTTCTCCGCGGGATCCGTGCCAGTGAATTATAAGAGGGCCCTGAAAGGAGTACGTAGTAGTCTCGTGTGGAGGCGGGTTCCAATACCTGTAGCCCTGCGAGTCCTAAGAGTTGACAAAAAAGGAACCCAGTATTTGGGGGTATAACCGGGCTACCCTGTTCCTGGGGGATATAAATACGGGTACCTGATCCTTCAGGTTTGGGGAGTCTCGAATTTGAGACAGTATAATATGTCCCGCAGGATTCGGAACCGAGAATGACTGCACTGGCGAGGGCCAGCAGCAAATGTAAACGATAGATCATCATCTGGGCAGAGGAGATGTTACATAAGGACTATAACCGCAAGTGCTCAGTTGAAAAAAAAATCTCTGGTCATGAGTCTCAGGGGGCTTGACGCCAAGACGAACTGATTTGCGGTTTACTCTGATTTTGACTTCGACTTTGAGAGCGAGAGTGGAGCGTGTCCTAGTGATTTGTGAAGTGGGTGGATTAGCGGTAGCGCTCTGATTGAGTGTAAATAAGAGAGATTGTAAACGAAGGTGTTAATGAATCCAGTCATCCAGTCCAAACCCCGTAATTATTAGTCACGGAACCATAAACACCCGGTATAAGATATTTCTACGATAAGCTTTTTTTTATAAGTGGGTGGATACTAAAAAAGAGCAGTTCTGTATAAAAAGGCAAGGCTTTTGTGTTTTCCAACATGAGATGTATGGGCACAATATCCGTACGTTCGGATATTAATTAGAAAATTCGATGTATCGAGTTCCACCCACAAGCCTGTCCGTATTGGCCGGGAAGGGGGAACCTGCACTGCAGTATTGTGGGGACAACTTCCTGATGGGCTTTATATTAAAATAAAAGTGGCGCGGTAAAAATTAATTCGCTATCCCACAACACAACCCTCGTGGCCTATGGAACGCAACACCCCACAGGGATATTTTCTCCCTGTGAAAATTGAAATAGAAACAGTACTCTCTCCATGATAAAAAAAAACGCACTGAAACTTTCTTGTGACTCTGTATTGGATTTTTTTTAAGCATACGTTGAAATATGTTAGCCAGTTCAAGTGTGTGGTTGGCACCCAGTAGCTCGCGGTCGTCCAGTGGGTGAAGTGTGTGGTCTGATTCAGCACCCTGCGGAATCTGTCGCCTTTCCCCCATGTTAGAGCCCGCCCCATAAAAGTCATATTTGTCTTCGGCATAATTTCCTCAAAATATATGTATCTATTATTTCTATTGCTAGCGACATACCGATATAAGACCAAATATTGTCTGCTATAGGATAGGAACTTCATACAAAATTTTGCCATCATGTGTGTGAGGTGGTGAACAATCTCAGTGGGACTGCAAAACAATATGACTGGCGAAGAACTGGTGTGTGAATCTCTATAATGAGACCAATAGAAATGATGAGTTACACTGTCATTTAGATTGTAGTCGTCAACGCCAAACAGATAGCTTATTAACATATGGCGTTGCTAATGTCGATTGGGATGTTAGAGTAACGCGTTCATACATTGCGATAGGTTGATGACCCAATTGTCTTTTGTTCGGTGTCGTAGGCACGTTTATCCGCGCATTAGCGTTGCTGTTGGCGCATATTCTAATATTCTGGGTGTTTTAAATTGGTTATTCCACCGGAAGAACTCCTATAAATCCCACCTTATATAATTTACCTATCCGAAGAGACACTGCTGTAAGCATTTCCCCCAGCCCGAAGTAACCAGGTGCTGAGTAGGGCTCAAGGGAGAAAAGAAACCACGTGCTTATAATGATATGACAGTTTGACCGAATTGCGTAATTCGAAATGATTTGTACCTCATCCATCACAACTGCCCCTCGCGATGTGCCACTCAGGTATCGCTTCAGATAGTGTGTAATGGCAAATTGGAAGTTACAGAAACCCACCATAAAACGAACAATGCAAGTCTTTCCTCTGTCCATCAGTATCCCTGCCGGACACACGGAAAAGTAATTCTCAAATGGTGGGACGCGTACCACTGATGAGACTTGACAGCTGGCTGGATGATATGTGAACTCACGGAAATAGTAATTAACCCTTTTAAAGCCCACCTGCTTTTAACACGCTAAAACTCTGCATTCTGCCCACAGAGTGTGTCTGTGTGTTCCATATAGTTCTTTTAATAATCAACGATATTTTCCCCTAAACGGCACTAGCCATTTGGATTTTTAGCGGAGACATAATGTTTCCTGTGAGGTACGAACTGAATTTTTATATACGTTTAGAATAAATTGTGCCATTAAAGGGTTAATTTAGTCTTTTGAAGTTAGTTGCTTAAGAACTTTCCTGAATTTTAAACACGAACACAAGCTTCACATTATTGCTGAGGTATAATCATATTTCTGCTAACATAATTACGTCGTTTTTAAATAATTATACTAATAAATTATGTTACCAAAATTATTTCTATAATTTAAGTTCTTAATAACGTCAGTTAAGGACCAATCTAATATTAAATGTACATATTTTAAAAAATTCGCTTCTTTGGAAAAAAGGAAGTTTATTGCTGCTGTATTTGTTCCTCAGCTTTCGTACAATGCCTTATTGGTACAGGTTAATTATATTCTTGGGGGAGGGGTTAATGGAACAGCATGACTTCCCAATTAGATACTCATTTACCCATAAAGCTGCGTTATGAATAGTTCCTTCTTAAGACTATACGGCGAAAAATACAGATTGCAGTGTTGGACGCGGAACGTGGGAATGGAGGCAGTGGCCGAGGTGTCATGACGATCAGAGGAATGGAATACGTCCCGAAGTTCATACAAGTTGAGAGTTCACTGTGCTGACCCCAGAGGGTGTGAGATGCTCCTGAAACCAAGATAAAGGTGCCAAGAGATGACATCCAGACCAGACTGCGGGGGGAGGAGGAGAGATACATCCATGTCGAGGAGAACAGAACTCTGACAGACCACACACATTCTTCCAGACAGCAATCGGCGTCTCTAGTGACAGATGTAAAACACTCATGGAATTAGTATAACACCATCTGGCAGCAGAACACTAAGGTACAGGGCCGCTGATACCAAAGTCGGCCATTGGACACAATCCTGAGCCTATTTCATTACCTACCTTCACACAACGGAGCCGTTCTTGAGAAGTCGCCTGTTGTGCAGCTACTCAAGAACTTCCCAGCACTTCATTTCATGGAACCCGAAGGTTCATTACCGTGTTCAAAAGTGCCCTCCACTGGTCCCGATTCTGAACCAGATCGATCCAGCCCATACCATCCCATCCTATCTCTCTAAGATCCATTTTAATATTATCCTTCCACCTACGTCTGGGTCTTCCTAGTTGCCTCTTTCCTTCTGGCATTCCCACCAATATCCTATATGCGTTCCTCTTCTCCCCATTCGTGCAACATACCTTTCCCATCTCATCCTCTTGACTTCGTCATTCTAATTATACTTGGAGAAGAGTACAAGTTATGAAGCTCATCATTATGCAGTTTTCTCCAACCTCCCGTCACTTCATCTCTTTTCGATCCAAATATTCTCTTCAGCACCCTGTTCTCAAACACCCTCAGTCGTCCCTTAATGTAAGAGACCAAGTTCTACACCCATACTACAACCTATTTCACTATAAGATTAATTATAATGTCGCTCTCACATTGTTTGGATCTTCTTAAGTACTTGTGTTACATAAGTGGCGCCATGCAGTTCTGCAGAGGGTTACCATAACATAACTCCGTTTGCTGTTTGTTTTCTTGGATTACTCTTCTACCCTGAAGATGGAGGCAATACGTCCTCGTCGGTATCATAGGGAGTTTTCTTACAGTTTAAGTTGGCGTGACTACGTGAAGACGTGAAGGTTCGGAAGGATAAGGGGGAGGGGGTTCACTTCACACTTGGGGCAAATGAGGCAGAGCGCGACGGTGAAGCCGTGACCTCCTGAAACGCACAGGCACGGAACCACGGGTCGTGAACGCGCGTGCGCGGTTTAAATAGACATTGGAAAGTCTTGCATTAAATAGCCGCAGCTCGTGATCTCATTTAGGAACCATAATTGTAAGCAAATAAAGGAGTTGTTGAAATGAAATTGTTACTGCATAATATCTCTACTAATTCCTATGTTGCGGATGTCACGTTTTATTCCTCGTAGTAGTTTTTTTATTCTTGGGTTATTTGAGCACGCTGTCAGTATCTAGACTCTACAGGTGTCCCAGGAGGAAAGGTCATAATCTGGGAGGTCACAGTGTCGGTCATTCCGAGCAAAAAATTATATATGTGTGCATGTGCCCTATTCCGAGCGGTTTCCGAGATAGAGCCATTTCACTGTACAGTTCCAAAACTGTTGATAAGAAAGAGATATTACGTACTGTTTCTAATGCCGGTATTTACTGTTCAGGTGACAAAGTTGGCACAGTTTACGTAGTATAATACATTTTCGAAAATTCCACCGTTAATATCAATGCATTTTTCAACTCGTGTGAGGACATGGCGTGTTGTTCGTCAGTACAGTGTACAGTGAAATAGCTCTATATCGAAAACCGCTACGAATAGGACACATGTACACATACACTTTTTTGCCTAGAATGAACGATACTATGACCTCCCAGAATACTGACCTTTCTCCTGGGACAGCGGTAGGATAGTTAATCAGTTGGAAACGATAAACGGTATTGACTATGACGTAATCAAGGTATTATCCTGGTATTTTCCTGGTGGGACTGACGAAACCACGAAAATTCTCCGGCTGATATGCGAACCAGATGTATCCCAAATACCAATCTAGACGGTTAGCGGTTATCTTACTAACTCCGTCACTCACCAACGAACTCAGCTCCTACACTGTGTGTGGGAGAGAGAGAGAGAAGTGGTGGTCGTAGTGAGACACACTACATTGGGGGGGGGGGGAAGAAACTATATATCTCCGATTTTGAAGGTTCACAGGCAGTGCCTGCTTGTCCTTCTGGTAAAGATAGAGCATATGATCGGATTTTTGTTTGTTTGTTTTTGCTAACGTTGGGAGGGCTATATTAAGGCGAAATTTTGATGTTAACAATGGGAGGGCTGCATGTGAGGCATGCAGTGCAACGTGGAATTGGGTACCAACTCAGCATTACTCAGCTCCTCCCTACCTGACCTGCTTATAACATCTCGACACGGACCGCACGGAGAACACCGTTTCTTTGCTGTTTACGGGCCGTTGTCTAGAAACGGCTTATCTCTAGTGTTTGTTTTGGCGTCGTTACCTAGCAACAGTCTACATACCACATTATTTTAGGAAATAAGTATACCTGTAAGCAGATATATTATTACCGCTATCCCTCTTGTAATTTACGTTTTGTTACAATAGGAGTTGGTACGCTGCATTTTCTGTCACCGCCTAAAAAAAAGGTCAAAGGTAAAACTATCCGTGTAACAGGCCGTGGAGGCCCATAGGGTTGTGAGACGTCGAGGCTCCCACATTTTCAAGACAATCGGCTGATAGATGGCGGTAAGGTTGTCAGCCTTACCCGCCGGCTGCCCTTTACCCCCCAGGAAGATTCTTGTTACTCATTTCTGTTAGAGGCTAAATCGAACCCAGGACCATAGTGCGACTGAAGAGATTAGAGCAATTGAAACGTTCAATGATGTTATCGGGAATCGAAATCGCGACTTTCCGGCTTGTAGCACAGTGCCCCAGCCAACTACCCTACCGCGTGCCCCCATCACCGACCAAAGGAGAAAGAAAAGCATTTCTAAAATTGAGTTTTATGAACCAGTGATACCACACAAATAAAATTAAAAAATGAAGTTTAGAAAAAATGTGGGTCTATACATCCACTCCCACATGCGTCTTCATGGCGTAGTGCCTAATTAGTTAAGCACAGGGACAACTTTATCTTTTTAATAGGCGTATATGGCCAAGCAAAGAATAGTCTTAGTCGTGAAGAGTACTGTCTCTAGAACGTGACGCCGTGTAGGCAAGTAGAAGTTTAGACGTTTTGGAGGAAAGTACTGTTTCCATCTTCAGGGTGGAGTAGTCAACAAAGCAAACGAAGCAAACCACGCGTAGAGGGCTTGGATGAAATATATAACTGAATACACGGCGTCGTATCCCAAAGGATTGTACTCTATATAGTGAAGGCTTTGAGAATCTAAGATGCAGCGCAGTTATGACCATGTTTTTCTTTTTCTCTGCAGGTAAGCCCAGTTCAAGTTCTGAGATCTGTAAGTATTTTTGAGTTCTGTTATTGCATTGGTAGTGTAACACCCGTTGAAATGTCAGCGGGTAGTGCCATGTGTTATAGGAGCGTTCGTACTATTAAATTTCCCTGCTGTGTAGGTGCGAAACATGTTTTTCCCCTGCCTGGGATCGAATCCCAATTTTTCGGGCGTCCATTCTGTCCTCTAGTCACTATGCTGACTAACCTATTCTGGCTTATCCCATTATCAGGATGAGTTATTGTACCGCATTATATGTAGACTTTAAAAATTGCCGTGCCATGTGGTTGTTTTCTGCCCCGGGTGTGATAACAGTACCTGTTTTATAACCACTTCCGGCAGTATATTATTAGTGGTAGCACCGTTATGTTTCCCCCCCACCACCACACAGTTTTGATATCGTCACCTTAAAAATTATAGAGCACTTTATCTACATTTTCAGTAAAGGTCAACGTATTATATAATGTAATGTTATAATGACCCTTATTTACAGTGTAGATGCAGCACTGTACAAGTGGTGACAAATTGCGTTGTAAACGAAACGGAATGGAATGGAATGTTTCCATAAACTGAGAATGTTTTGCGGGTTCCACACCAAACTCTCTGTAACATTATTTGTTGTTACCGTTGCCAAGTCACAGTTATAATGCCTTGTATTAGTGAGCACGTTTGAGAACATCTCGGGGTCCTGATCACAGTGGTAGAAGAGTTTTGTCAGTATTCTTCATCACCGTTTGCACAAAATTTCAACTTAGATGAAGTGACAGGAGGTTCGAGAAAACTGCATAACGAGGAGCTTCATAACTTGTACTCTTCTCCAATTATAATTAGAATGATCAGGTTAAGGGGGGATGAGATGGGCAGGACATGTAACACGAATGGGGGAGGAGTGCATATAGGATTTTGATGGAAAAGCGAGAAGAAAGGAGTCCACTAGGAAGACCTAGACGTAGGCGAGAGGATAATATTAAAATTGGTCTTTGAGAAATTGGATGGAGTGGTAATTCCTTAATTTTTGGGTTATTCTCTTTGTGTTGTATATTTGTGCTTATGTGCTCCATTTGGTGTTCGGTTCCTTTGGTTGTGTGCATCTTGTGTTGAATTGTGTTCCATGTACTGATTCGGTGTGCTTGTCGCTTAAATATCTTTCTAGGTAGCGTATGTACTGCTACCTATCGTAAAGTTCATGTACTGTTTGGATTGTAGGATTATGTGCTTCGACGTGTGTATCGTTCATGTGTAGGTTGTTCCTGCTAATTTCATAAATGTGATACTTGTCTAAGGTGTTTAAGTGTCTGCCTTTCCTTCCTGTCCTTATGACGCCCATAGTGTCTGTTCTTGTTCCATATGTGTCCCGCTTTTAATATATGTTTTGAATATCCGGATTCACTACTGTTACTTCTGATAGCACCAATATTTTATTTATATCTTAAATTGAACGTTCTTCCTGTTCGATCGGCATCTTTTAACGGGCAGCCCAAACATTTAATCTGATATATTCTCGCTTTTGTTATATTTATCTGTCTGTGCGTGATGTTTTGTGTGCGAAAAGTTACCCCGAGTTACGTGTTTTTAAAGAGCTTGGTTATTTGTCTTACTGCTTGTATGTACTCATAAGTACTGGGCTTTTGGACTTTCTCCATCGTTCGGTATCCGAAAAGCTAGAAAATACAACGTTTGATAAACTGGATCTTTTTCGGTCTTCAGGTGAGGGGGGGATACTGTTGGGTCCCTTAGAAAGAGCTGCTAACCTCAATCACTGGTTATCTCTTTCTGAGGGACCCCAACAGAGTAGGTCTCCCGTATCGTCTAAGGACGGAGACAGGTCCAGTTTCCGAAACGTCGTCTTTTCTAATCTCTAGAATACCGATCGATGGAAAAGTCCAAGAGCCCAACAATTCCGAGCATTATACATCATCGTCAAAAACCTGTAGATTCTGCATCGTACGTACTTTCCCGGGACCGTCGTTCTTATATGTCCCAAACGTCATGAAGTCTTCCACAGTTTGATCATAAGGAAACTTAGTTGATGGTAAAGGTTCTTGGAAGGTTGGAAGAAGAAAAAGACAAAGCTTTCCCTGTGCTTAATTAATTAAGCATCACACTATGATGATGTATGGGGAAGTGGAGATGTAGCCCCGTAATTGGCACTAGATGGATGTGGGTGGGCAGCTTCACGCTCCGGCCGCTTTACTCCAGGGAAGAAGCCCCCGTACCCACTGGATATGAAGCTGGGTGGTCCCCGAGTTGGTTCGGACGTTGTAGAGATGAGAGAAATCTCTTGCCCCCCCTGCCGGGAATCGAACTACGACAGTGCAGCCCGTTGCTGTATCGCCGAGTTTGTGAACGTGCTGTAGCAACAGAGACTGAGCCTGCCTTTCATCCTTCGGCTTAGCGCCAGCCCGGACAGCCAGAAGGGCCTTAGTGTCAGCTGGACCCCGAGCCGCCGAAGATCTACTGCGTAAGCCGCGTAATTCTCTGGTAAAGCGATTTCATGGTCAGCGCGAGGTTGGCGGCCCTGTACGGCGAACTGTAATGTCTGATCTGACAGTTGGCTCGCCTTGAACAGTCTGTTTAAGACTCAGAAGAAAGAGGCAATTGCGTGGACATTTTTGAAGGAGGCACTGTTCTACAAACAGGAAGGTCTCAGGTTCGATTCCCGATAAGGTCATTGGATTTTGCAATTGACCTAATCCTACCAGCCGCACTATGGCCCAGGGGTCGACTCAGCTTCTAACAGAAATGAGTATTAAGAATCTTTCTGGGCGTAAAGGCTGGCCGGCGCATAAGGCTGACATCCTCACCGCCATCTGTGAGAGGATTGTCTAGAAAATGTGGGAACATCGACGTCTCACAACCCTATGAGCCTCAACGGCCTGTTATCTTTCACTCCGCACTTTTCCACACAGAGTGTATTCATGTGTTTCGTGTGATTCTCAAAATGAACAGCGACTAATCTAGGATTATGTTTTTCTGGGTTGTGGGGGGATAGCCACGTTTCGGAGAAAGATCTTCAGTGTTGCATTTCGGAGACGGCTTGCCCCTCTGAAACAATGTCCGCCAACGAAGTTAGGCGCTGTCCCACCCACGAACGCCACAGTTGTAACAGTCACGGCTGTCATTGATTAGGCTCTTTTGATACGTTTGTACTTTTCTACCAGACTGCACGACGTCACTGTATTTATCCCCGTGAAACCACAAATCTCGTATATTTTGAGGCAGATTTCCGTAAAGGAACCGAAGACATGCGCGAGAGACTTGACGACCGGGAAATGAACCCAGAATCTGCGGAAATATGGGTCAAGATGAGTTTCCAGGACAGACTATACCCATGGAGCATAGCCCTTCTTCAGAAGCCACCAGTTGCTCAGGTATTAAAAATTTCCCACCATTTTACGCAACCCGAAGGTTCATTGCCTTGTTCACAAGAGCCCTCCACTGGTCCCTGTACTGAGCCAGATGAATCCAGTCCATACCCCCTGATCCAAGATCCATTTTAATATCCTCCCACTTACACCAGTATCTTCCTAATGGTCTCTTTCCTCCTGTTTTCGAAACTAGCCTACGTACGTGAAGGACGATCCGGCAGGCCCGTGGTTCGAGCGAGTGTGCTGTCGGTTTTTGCGCGCCGTTTACCGGCAGAGTTAGTGTCATGTAAACAGTCTCTGATGTGTGTCATAAATACAAGGAACCAACCCCACCTTGGGCTTGTCCATCAGAGAATCCACCTGTATTGTATCTGTCCGCGCTGACAAACTCACCGTGTGTTTATCTTGTGTAACTTCGTGTTTGGGGATGGGCTGCAGGTTCGGAAATCCGTAATTTATCGTTCTAACTTACAAGACCCGTAACCACCCTCCACGCAAGGGTAACGCCCGGAACGGACCTTTCGAATCCCGTCACATTCGTTCACACGATATGCAGGGTCTGATGTACTCACAGCAGTGACTGCGTTAAGCGCTGTTTTATTGGATGTGACGCCGTGTGGTCTGCTAGACTTTGTGTGCTGCTTGCGAGGGAAGAAGGCAAAACTATGTATGTGCGTAATTGAGCACTACGTCATAAAGACGTATGGGAGAGAGGAGGTATAGTTCCATGCATTCTTAACCTCGGCACTAGGTCGACTCTAGTGGCCAGCTCTACTCCTCGACTGATTTAGTACCCAGTATCCATTAAATAAACCGACCACAATGGCCACCCGTTCCAAGGCATGAAACAGTCTTCGCCCGCTCGAACACTGAGATCGTGGATTCGAATCCTACTAGAGGCACGTATGTCTATGTGCGTTTATTTTGTGTTTGTGTTGTTCTGTGTGTAGGTAGCGTCCTTGCGACGGACTGATCCCCTGTCCAAGGAGTCTTACCGACTGTGTATGGATTAAGAAACTGAAGAAAGCGGCCAAGGTCCACAAGGACTGTAGAGCTATAGGTACGTATGTGGGTCCATTAGAAGTGTGGGCCCCAGACCCGGTCTTGACGCTGTGAAGAAAATATTCGTCTCGGTCCCCAGATTCCTGTCTTGCCCGTGCCAAAGTCTGGTCGCTGTATTTACAGATATCGCGACTCCTTACTAGTCGTGGGCCCCAGATGTCAGATTTGGTTGAGATGCATTCAGTAGTTTTTGAGATACACGGGTGAAGGATACCAGTTTGCAGAAGGATCATATGCTGGCAGGAGACCCAGAGGAAGCTGTAGGTCCCACTCTTGTATTGCTAGACGCCCGGCGCCGTTTATTATTTATGGGTCTGTCAGTCACTGTTTCAGAACGTGAGTTCGGTAGTAATGAATTACAATCAAGGATGGTTATTGGTCACTCTGTGGTCTGTCTTGTATGGAATCCAACCTTTCTCAGTGTCTGTGGCTGTTCAGCTGTTCGGCTGCACTGTGAAACACAGCATAGCATTTGTCTTTACTTACTTGAGAAGCTAACAGTCGCTCATCTGGTCAAGAAATTCTCCCTCCTGTTATGGAACTCGAAGTGTCGTTACCATTTTCAGAAAAGCTTACCAATAGATCGTGTCTTGAGCCAGATGAATCCAGTTCACATCCTGTTTCTGAAAGATGCATTAATCGAATGATACGTCGAAGCCAACGTTTAACACCACCTCCCACTAATAACACGCACAAATGGTTAATCGCAAATCGTCTCATTTATGTGGTATACTACACCTAGTGGGTCTGTATAGCGACTGGCTACGGGCTGGCAGACCGAGGGGTCGGAGTTCGAGGCCCGGTTGGGTCAAGAATTTTCTCTTCTCTACATCGTCCAGACCGGCTCTGGGGTCCGCCCAGCCTCCTATCCAATGGGTACCGGGGGTAAAGCGGTCTGGGCGTGATGCTGTCCTCTCAGCTGCAGCTAGTGCCGAGGTCAAGAAAATATGGATCTATACATCCACTCCGACATACGCCATCATGGGGTAGTGCTTAATTAGTTAAGCACAGAGACAACTTTAACTCTTTTTACTACACTGGACGTCCAAATCAAAATATTGTCAGTACCCACAGAGCAGACACGATACACCGAAATGAAAATCTCCAGGCCCGTTCTTGGCCTGTTTCGTAACTTACGTTAATGCGTCTGACAATTAGTTTGTTGCGGTGATGCGAAATTGCGCAGTGGCAATGATAAATATCTCTCAGTAATTTTATATATGTATTTTATATATTCCCCCTAGTGTCTTCGACTTCTTTACATTTCACTTTTACCCCACTTCCCGTTTTCAAGATCAAAGTATTTCACGTTACACCGTTTTCATTGGTTTGCTCTTAGCCCCGACCTGTGGCCCCTCTCTCTCCTGTCTAGCTGGCAGTTTTTCTCCAGGTTGCTTACACTTCTACCTTGAAGATGGAAGCAACATGTTTCTCTGTAACGATGGTGTTCTCACAGTCGGTACAGCTGTACGTTACTGCGTTTCGAGACGCGTTTGAAAGTTCATTTGAGGCACCTTCTGTTGTTAGAAAGAGATAGAACAGAGAAGTTATTTGGCTGGGGGGGCGGCGATAGTGAAAGGATAGTAACGCAGTGTGGACCTTATCGAAGTGAAGGATGAAAAATGTGTTTACGATCCGGCGAGCTGTACTGTTCAAGCATAGGGGGGGCGTCGTGGCTGTTTACATGATTTATCGCCCATTAGAACCGTCGGTGACAAATGACTGCATGCCCATGTAGTGTGCTGCCGCCTAGGGCCGGATGGACGCAACATAACTGCACATACACGCTATAAAACACGCACTCGCGCACGCGCGAACTGTGATTGCGTTCTGTAATAAAATTAGAAGGTATATCAACAATTTTCTTTCTGTTTTGCTCTGGTAATAATGACTACCGTACTTCCCGGTCGAGTGGGGAGCGATTATTTCTCCCAACAGTGTTTACCGGTTTTTAAATATTTTTTGTGTGGTTGAATCACAGTATGTTTTCTGTGAGTTATGAACTGGATTACGGAGCAGGTTGGTCTAGGGGTAAAGCTGTAGATTTTTTATTCGGGAGGTTATCGATTTGAATTTTAGCCGGTGCACCGGATATCTTGGCTGAGGTTTTCTGTGGCTCCTCTTAGAACCTCCAGAGCAAGTACCAGGATCCTACCTCGGTTAGGCTACACCTGTTTCTTTGCAAATCATTTCCATTTCATCGTTCGTCTGTTATAGCACCCCACGCTACATAATTCTTATAGGCATATAAACTAGATTTAGCCGAATTTAATGTTGTGTCATAACGGCTGAAAGCCGGAGCAGACGTCCACTGCTGAGCAACGGCTCAAGTAGCTAAACACATATTCCCGTGACGAGCAACAATAACAGGAGAATTAATTGTTCGACATTGTGACTTGTATTTGGGCCGCTTGGCAGTTATAAGAAGGGAGTTTATTCCTGCATTCGAGATCAGTGAGAGATCACTCAATTCGTCAGACATACGTCGTTCAGGAGGAGTTCAGTGCGTGAGCTGTTATAATTGACTGTAATTGAAAAGAAGTGACAGTAAATTCAATCATCAAATCCAGAACCCATTATTATTAGTCACGCTAACCCCGTATACATAACTATTTCAGCTGGTATGAAATTCATGTCATGAGTTAAAGTGACAGCGTGTGGGTTTTTTCCCTTGGCACTACAGCCCCAGTGGGCCTAGGCCTACCTCCATGAACTTCTCTGTTCACTTCGGTTTTTCTAGATCTTACAAATTCGGTAGGACTCTTTGGGCGGGTGATCAGCTCGTCGCAAGGCCTCTACCTGTAAACAAACACAGAAAAACGCACACACACACACACACACACACAAACTAAACATCCATGCCCTGAGTGGGATTCGAACCCACGATCCCGGTTTCCGAGCGAGCGAAGACAGTACATGCCTCAGACCGCTCTGCTACCGTGACCGGCTCAGCGTGTGGGTTAGGGTAGCATGAAGGATCTCACTGCTGGCTACAGGCCAGTGTGCATCCGGGAGGTCCTGCGTTCGGCCATCTCGACACGGATTTTCTTGGTTTTCCTCTCGTCTTCAAAGGAATGCCGAGTTGGCTCCCGAGTTGCTGCAGTGCTTCTCGTGCAGCCCTCCTGGTTTAAATCAATCAAAATTAAACCCCTCTGCTTTAATGACCACGAAATTATGAAATTGGACAGCAATTCAGAAAATCAAAATCCCTCCCCCCCATTCACTGTTGAAAACCATCACTATTTACCATCCTAACGGAGCGCTGTAGTGTACTTGGTTGAGGCACTATGATACAATCCGGAAGGTCGCGGGTTCGATTCCCGTTGAAGGCGCTGGAATTTTCAGTTGACCTAATTCTTCCAGCCGCACTATGGCCCTGGAGTCGACTCAGCCTCTAACAGAAATGAGTACCAGGAATCTTCCTGGGGGTAAATGGCGGATGGCGGCTAAGACTGAACCTCACCACCATCTTTGAGCGGATTGTTTAGAAAATGTGGGAGCCTCGACGTCTCACAACTGTATGGGCCTCCAAGGCCGTTTACATGAACAACTTTACCTTATATTACGTCGTCACTTTCACGCTACTCTTTATCAGAAGGACAAGCGAGCGAAACCTGGGAACCTTTTAATAAACTTAGGCTCTCTTTCCCCTCAGTACACTGTTTGTCGCTTACACGATAAAAGTTTTCCTCTGTACATACTCTTTTACTGCTCATCTTGCAGTCTCTCTCTGTCTTTAGATTTGAGATTGTACTGAGTTTCTGGCTCGAAACGTGCGGTAGGACAGACAGGCCACGTCATAAGGTTCCAACGTTTACCGCACGTCATGTAGGGATCACGTAATACGAGCAGTTTCTTCTTCGAGGCACTTATTATCTCTCGCCAGCTATTTAAATATGACAGAATAACAAAACTATTTTGTTGACCTTACGAGACAAGTGCAAACTCTTTATTTATTTTTCGTCGCTTATGTCTGAACAGATGTTTTTAGACATGCTAATTCGTTATAATCTGATCCAGGGCCTTGCAGTTGGCGTAATTGAGCGTCATAACTCAATATGGAACATTGTAACGAAGGCGTACTGAATATCACTGCTACAATCCAATTATTTACTCTTGGCCGAAGAAGTGCGCACACGGAGAGAACTGTGTGTGATAATGAGCTACGATTCGTTCAGCACAGTGATAAGATCCACGTACAGCTAGTCATTCAGTTACTCACAAACGTCTTTCAACTCTGCTGTGAGCTCGACCATGCGCATCGGCCACGAGATACACGCTGTAGGGATGATTATATTTGTATATCCCGCGAGTCCAACTCCTAGCTATATGAGTGTTCAGATGAAACCCGCTCAACTTTCTGTATTCACTAGTAGCGCCGCGAACACGTTTCATTTGAACATAGCTCATATCTGCATTTTTCTTTTAGGCTGTTTACTGTTAATGTATAATGGCGAGATTAAGAATTGATAGAGGCGTACCTCAATTTCCTCGTCCTCATGGGGTGGAGCTTCATTAATTAAGCACGTGGGCAACGTTATGTGTCAGTGTTTAGCAGTAAATACTGTCAATTCAAAATATAATGAACATATGTTAAGTAGTTGCTGTTTTGAGACGTGGATATGGACGAACAGACACCATTTACCCACCGTGTAGCCTATTCATTATATGTAAATGATTAGTCTGATACTTAAGGTGTTGCCAGCTCTTTAACCATTAATTTATCGGCGATGGCCGCGTTGCTGTGATGTGTGCAGTTTGTAACCAAACGTATTTACTGTCGCCATGGAAGGGAAAATGCTGTAATTATAACACATGGAAGCCATTTGTGTTTGTTCGGTTATTTATTGGTTGGCTTATTCGGTTCGATATTAGTGAGAAACAACGAACATTGTAAATGGCATGATAATGCACTGTACAGTCACTGACGATGAAAGTGGGGCAGCACTTTACCTTGCCCAGCCTTCAGAACTAATCAGAACGGTGACCAGCATGGACGGAATTACATGTTCGAGGAAAGTCGTTTGTGGTAACGATTTGAGGTTTTCGCTGTCATTATCGAGCCTATGTAGCATCGGATGATACTGTCATGTATTCGGGGTTCCGTGACTAATAATAATGGGTTCTGGATTGGATGATTGGATTTATTGGCACTTCTTTACAATTACAACCAATTATAACAGCTCAATCAATGACGGCCTAAGATTCGCTCCATTCCTTACCGGACTACGAGTTTCTCGTCTTCCAGTGTGACTGACTTGGTTCTGATTTACGCGTCGGTCACTTCTTCAGCTTCCGCTGTCCGCAGGTTAGCACTCCAGAGCCGAACACCGAACTCTCTTGCGAATGCCGAATGATTGATCACTCTCACAAATCAGTCAATCCCGAATTACGGCTCCCTTGCGAATGAACTCTTTCATAATTTCGGGCGAACCTAATGTAAGTCACCATGTCTTACAGTTTTTCTGTGTTTAACCGTTGCAGCGGGAACATGCTTACCGAAACGTTGCCCAGCAATGAACTATTCCTGCTTGGTATCACGGAAACTTGTGTTAGCGAGCTGTTAGTTAGCAGTGGACTGTTCCGGCTTTCAGGCGTCATGTCACAATACGATGATCGATTGGAAAGGGCTTGGAATGGAGTGATCATGCCCTGTTCGAGATGCTATCGTGACATTTTCCTGGAGGCACTGAGGAAACCCACTAAAAGTATGAGTCAGAGTAACCGATGTTCCGGCCGAGACTGGTACCGAGGATCTGACGGATACAGCTTCAGAGCGTTACCTCTGTGTCAACCCGCTCGTCTGACGTTGTTCCCCAAGCTGTTCTTACTCTATCTTCTCCCCCCCCCCGTCACCCCTTTTCTGACATTTTCTTTTGTCTTCCTCCTTTCTCTTCATTGTCGTGGGCCTCAGTGGCTGAGCGGGGCATGAAGGTCTGTGCGTCGGCTGGAGATCGCTGGCAAGGCTCACACCTGTTATAATGTTTATTTACTTACTGTTGCTGCATCTGGTGTGACTGTGGCGACAGGTGGGCCTCTGTTAGCAGAACAAATATTTAGACTATTATAACATGCGCCATCTTTCGGAGATATTTTTGGCGCTTATTTGCGATTTAACTCGAATAATCGTTTACAGCCCTTACTCGCCCTGCAGAAGTTTGATTTAAATTGGGGCTTCACATTGTGGTCTTCTGGATTACACGTTGTAACCTGGTAGATGGGTTTCAGCATTTCGGAGGTATATGCTGCCGCTGTCTTCAGGAAAGATTATAAATGAGGGATCACAACAATTTAATTTACGCCAAACTCTCAGATTTCTCTTATCTGTGTTTCATTTGCCCAAATACGTTTATAGCAATGTTCCTGTGTGTCAAAGAATAAGACTTGCTCGTTTAGTTACTGTTCGGATCGGAAGGTGACGCTGGCTTTGCTGTTGTTATAAATGTCCTCAAGGAGTTACGAATATGAACAGAATATGACAGTAGAAGATTTCTGTTCTGTCGTTATGTAGATCAGTTGTCTGTTACTTTGCAGAAAATGGTGGGATTGATAGTAGTTACGAAGAGGAATTTAAGATGACAGCAATGAACGGCACTGGAAGACATGCCTGATTTATTGGAATTTGCAGCTAGTTTAATATGTTACGTCTCCAAAAGGCAGACAGTGTTCAAGCAGATGGCTGCATTTCTGTATTCGGTATTAATGCTGATTACAAACTGCTCCACTGACTGCAAGATCCGAGGATCTCACAGCCGTGGTTATGATATGACGCCGTATCACCATCATTAGCAGAAGAGCCTTATTTCAGCCACAGCCTTTCTTGGAACATTTTCACTTCTTTGGTTTTCGCAACAGAAATTATTTTACAGAGCAAGGTCGTCAGCCTTGCGTCCATCCCCCATCCTGGAGAGCCAGGTCCCCGTATATATATCCCCCAGTAACAGGGTGGCCCAGTTACACCCCTCAGGCATGGGATTCCCATTACGTGCCCTTTACGACTCGCAGGGCTACGGTGGAGGTATCCAGCCCGCCTCTGGACGGAGAATAGCGCTGTATAAGTAGGTACATTCAGTGTCAACCCACGTTAACACATCACCTGCTTTCACATTTGGTTCTTTCCTGGCTTCTTCGAACCTGAAGATGGAGGCTATATGTTCCTGTGAAACGTTTATTGAATCGCAGCGAACTACACGACATTATGTCTCAAATATTAGAAACGAACTACAAACAAAACAAACTCCGTGGCTAGAGTCCACAAGCAAACTATACCGACCGAACGACCGCCGCTTGTTGGCGAAGTTAGTGCCAACTTTAGCGGATAGAGGGTGTCCCGTGGTCAGCACAACAGAGTCCCAGGGCCGTTAACTTCGGTTCTCTAGACCGAGCCGCTATTTCCTTGAAATAGCCACTCAATTATCCTCATGAGTCTGAGTGGACCCCGTTCCAGACCCACTACTTCTCAGAAAATCTGGTAGCGCCGGGAATTGAACCCAGACCTCTGGTTGTATAGGCAGAAATTCTGACCACTAGACCACAGAGGCGGTCGTTAAAGATTAGAGTAAAAGTAAAGTAAAGCTATCCATGTAACAGGCCGTGAAGGCCCATAGGGTTGTGAGACGTTGAGGGTCCCACATTATCTAGACCAGGCATGTCAAACTCAACTTGTACAGAGGGCCACCTCAGCCCTATAAATAACAGTCCAGGGCCGCACTTCAAAATAGAAATACACATTAGATTTTGATACAAGGAAATTTAATTCTATTTATTATTTAGGAATAATTTCAATATAATTACCTAAAGTCACATATCTTACAGTTTTAAAAGCAAGAGAATGTCATTTTTTGACAAGTATCAAACAGCTTTTCAGTATGTAAAAAGAGAGATTACACAAGAAATTTTGTTAGAAATAGCAGGACATTGAATTTCCTGCAACCTGCCAATTTATGTCTGCGTGACACTTCTTGTCTTCTGGTCTGTTGGAAAATTGTCTTTACAAAAAATATTTCTACTAAAATTTTAATATTGATTTTAATATCAATTAGCTCTAAAAGTTGAGGGGCCGCATGCGGTCCGCGGGCCGTATGTTTGACACGACTGATCTAGACAATCGCCCCAAAGATGGCGGTAAGGTTGTCAGCCTTACGCGCCGGCCGCGCTTTACTCCCCAGGAAAATTATTTATTTACTGTGCTTTAGTTAAGTTAGCCATTTTTAAAGAAATAAGTTCCTGTAGGAACAAAACGTTGTGCAGTGTAAGAAATTGAAGTGTTCGTTAGGCACACGTTTGAACTGCACTGAAAGTAGTCAAAGTGTAGACTTTGTGTCCTGTCTCCGGTAACGGGCAGGCGAGAAAATCTGGCAACAGTCTGCTTCACCTCCCAGTGCATTCTTTTGAATCTGTCGGAGTTCTCCCTTCGTTAACCTGAATTGCTAAAAACTTGTCAAACAAATTCGATTTGGAGCCATATCTGTCAGTCAGGCTTGTCAACAGACGAAGATGAATGTACTGTTTGACCCACACACGCCAATTTGTGTCACTCAGTAGCTCTTGCTACGTTGTTCGATAGGGAAACCAGCCTAAAAACTGTCGCATGATTGGTAAATCTTCATCGAGGTTTCGGAACAACGTTCTGCCTCCGTGCTCACGGTAGAAGAATAATAGTCTTCGTAGTCACCTGTCTTAAGAACATCAAATCTGAGCCTAAACACTGTGACGAGTACTTGGATATTATATCGTATGGTCTGAATGTTCATTTATGTTTCGGAGGAGCATGGTGCCTCGGTGTTCAGGTTAGGAAAGTACTCTTCTGCTTCATGGCGACTGCTGTGAGAACTTCAAATCTCATTTCACAGTAAAACTGTGACCGATGTAATGTCATATGTTCTGGCAGATGTTTATCGAGGTTTCGGAGAAGCGTGTTGCCTCCATCTTCAGGGTATAAGAGTACTCTTATACGTCATAGTCACCGCTATGAGAAAGACGTAACATCTCACAGCCGAGGGTGGAGCAGCCAGTTCTGCGGCACCGTACAGACGTGGCCAGTTATCTCGTGGTAACCATTATGGCTAGTCGCTAGACATGACCGCTAGTCTGCAGCAAGGAGAGAGTTCAGGGTCAGGGCTGCGAACCCTTCCTAAGGGCACATCCCTAATTGACGTAATTAAACGCGAGAGAGACGGCTACAGGCTGTTGTCGAATGCATGAGTATATTTCCATAGACTAATTCAGATAAAATTGTTTGAATGCCATGTGTTTCAGCCATTCTGCGTGTCTGCCTCTTGCTTTAGATCTTAAAACTTACATTTGCCCACAGAGTGTATTTGTGTGTTCCGTACGGTTCTCACAATAAACAGCGAATGTTTTCCTTCACAGCAGTAACTGGTTGAGCTTTGTACAAGGGACGTAATGTGTTTCCTGTGAGGTACGGACTGAATTCTTATATATACTGCATTCTGCCCACAGAGTGTATCTGTGTTCCGTGTGGTTCTCACAAGAAACAGCGACTGTTTCCCTAAGCAGAATTAACCGGCTTGGCTTTGTAGTGGTGACGTAATGCGTTTTCTACGAGGTACGAACTGAAATCCTAACATGCTATTATAAGAAATTAAGTTTTTAAAGGGTTAGGAAACAACTTCCTTCATATTCCCATAGTAACGAGTTATGTTTCTCTCAAGAGATGGCAGTAACATCTGCTGTTGCTAACCCTAGATTTTCAGAGTACGTTCGACCGATACATCTGCCTGTAAGGTCTCGTTTGTAGCATAGAAGCGGTTAATCCAATCTGAGGGCGTATAAAGACGTGTCTTAGTTTGTGAGTCTCTGAGCTGGATTGCTCAGCTTGAAGGGTCTAGAAACATTTATGAATGAAACTGGGGGTTAAAATGCTGAAGTTTGATTGAATTGTTATCTTTAAATAATCTCACGGCCCTATGCAAGGCATAGCATTGCAAACTGTGCTTGTATACATGTTTTAAATTCAAGAGCTATGAACGTAGAAGTGTGTATTAACCTATACGAGACAAAGGAAACTTTAGCCTCTTTCATGAAAGTAAAAACAAAACAGATTGAAACTCAATATTTGCAGATGGGAGTGTAGATTGGAATTGTAATTTTTGTAAGGTGTAAAACTTAGGAGGATGTAAGATTATAACAAAACCCGTAATTTCAATTTCCGTGTCATGTTTTTGACGAGCAGAAGAGGCAAGCAGTAAGAAAAGAATGTGGAAGAGACAGGAGGGAGTACAGTCATGAGCTAAACATGTTCACCCCTTCGATGTCATAGCGTGGTGAATAGGCGCAGAAGATGAGAGAGATGCATAATCGTTTCTGTTCATTCCTGTTATATTTTGCTGTGTTCATAACTAACTAACTTCATGGAGCTGAGCCCTTCTTGTGAAGCCGCCAGTTGTGCAGCTACTGAAGAACTTCCCAGCATTTTATGGAACCCCGTGCTTCATTGCCGTGTTCACAAGATCCCTCCACTGGTCCCTGTCCTGAGCCAGATCGATCCAGTCCATACCACCCCATCCTATCTCTCCAAGATCAATTTTAATATTATCCTCCCGTCTACGTCTTGGTCTTCCTAGAGGTTTCTTTCCTTCTGGCTTTCCCACCAATATCCTATATAAATTCATTTTCTCGCCATTCGTGCTACATGCCCTTTCCATCCCTTTCTCCTTTACTTGATCATTCTAATTATACTTGGAGAAGAGTACAAGTTACGAAGCTCCTCATTATGCAGTTTTCTCCAACCTCCTGTGACTTCATCCCTCTTCGGTCCAAATATTCTCCTCAACACCCTGTTCTCAAACACCCTCAGTCTATGTTCCTCCCTTAACGTCAGAGACCAAATTTCACGCCCATACGGAACCACAGGCAAAATTATAGTTGTGTACTATATTCTAATTTTTATGTTTTTAGACAACAGACGAGAAGACAAAAGGTTCTGTACTGAATGGTAGCAAGCATTACCCGAGTTCAGTCTCTCCTGAATTTCAATCCTGAATCAAATTTCGATTTGTTACTGTCGTCCACAGATATCTGGAATTCGGTAACATGCAGGAGTGTAAAGGAATATGAGAGAAAGCAGCTGAAACTAGTAGTATGAAGGCACATGTAACAATGATGAGATTTCTCGTTGAGTTCTCAGTGAAAGTTAACGCTAATTTAATATTCTGTAGTATAATTTCAATTTCTACCCCACATACTTTGAAAAAGAAATGGAAGCTTATTAAATCACTTGCTTTTTGTGTGTTTGTGTCGCCCTAGCGCCTGAAAACTGGAAGAGTCGAGACAGAAGACCACCGTTGCTTGGCAACGGCTCGGTAAAGACATTCCCGCGGTAACGAATACACACGCAACAATAGAATATTGGGAACGGTGTTTTCTATGCGACCGTGTCGTATCAGATACTGAATATGAAGTGAAAGGAACGCAGGGGGTTCGTTCTTTCTAGAACGTCTTGTTAATTAATAGGCGTTCCCTAAATGTTGCGATAGTGCATACACAGGTGCGGATTCTGAATGCTTTTAGCCGTGAGTGTGCTGAATACAACGAAGTTCTGGTCTCAGTGGCGGAGGGGGAAGGAGTGGATTGAGGAAGACGGGAAGTGACGTTGATGCTTGCCGACAGCTCAGTGCAGCAGTAGCGCAGAAGTAACACATCTTGCTCCTTCCACAAGGTTTCTGCTTCAGCCTTGCTTCGCTGCACTTCATTTTCTACTTTGTCTGCTTTAGCGTCTTCTCATAAAAAGAACTACATGTATACCACTTTCACATGTGATGGGAGAAACAAACATCAATCCGATACAAACTCCATAAGCTCAAGTGTACCCCACTCGATACCAGATCGAGTTTACGTATGTCACTCCTGATACAGCGACGGCAACTTCCGAAAGTTGTGTAGAGACCGCCGTTGTCTTATGAAGGGCATATACTCGTATGTAGTTTCGTAGACATTGTCCCACTTTAGGAGGAATGTATCGCATCCATCTTCAAGGTAGAAAAATAAGATAGGCAAACAACCGAACAGCGACCAAAGTAACTCTGCTGCCTGCCTTTTTGCTTGCTGTGCTTAGTTTTTACCCTGAAAATAGAGGCAGTGCGTTCTCTTTAGAGTCGTCGGTAAATATGACATCTCAGAAGTTAAGAAACTGTAAGTTCCTTTGGTAGCTCAGTTTGTAAGGCGACTAGGCTACAGGCTCGACGGAAGGGTATCGGAATTCGATTACCGACAGGGGTAAGATTCTTTTTTATTGATATCAAGGCGTTTGATATTTAGGCATGCAGTCATTATAGCTGCTTAAAGAGCGTGGAATGTTGGTGTTCTGTCCTTAGTGCCTTCATTTTTAGCGTACTCTCCCTACTTTAGAAAAATACAAGACGTTCTGGGAAGAACGTATCGCCTACTTTCCTTTGACACGACGCGGACCGCATGGAAAACGACGCGACAGATTGTTTGGGTCAGATGCCCGCCACGTAGTTGTATAAACAGGACAACTTCATCCTTTCAGGAAATGAGAGAGTGACCCACAGACAGCAAGGTGATCGCATAAGCCTCCCCTCATTTCTTCAAAATAAGGAAGATAGGCTAAGAAGGAGGCTTATGCTATCAACTTGCCGTCTGTGTGCCCCTCCCCCCCATCGTCGTTTACAACTGATCGGTAAACACGTTCCCGCTGAAATGAATACAGACACAACAGTAGAACTGTTGGACACGGTGTTTTCTGTGCGGTCCGTGTCGTATCAAATACTCAGTGTGTAGTGAAAGTAATTTAGGCATTTAGTTCTTCTCTGAATTTGTTATTTTATTTGAGAGGTTGTGTGAGCCTGAACCCCACGGTACTGCGGCCCCATATGGCCCAGTGTATCAGCCTCTCATAAGAGATCGGTATGGATCACTGGTGGAATTATAACGTGCCCCAGTGCCGCCTCATTCATTGCAGATCCCTACGTGGACTGTCCTGGGATTCAACCCCGTTCTTCTCGGTGAGAAACCACAGATGTGGAGGCCACATGTAACATTTTGTAACGTGCAGCCTTTACGATAAATGGTACAAGAGTAATTCTGTCGTCAGTTGTGCAAGAAACAGACGTAGAGATAATTCGGCAGTGGCGGGTAAATGTGACGGTATTTGCGTCCATTAAAGAGCTGAAGCCTGTCTGTGGGGAATCCCCGGTGTGGAGGGAATTGCAAATGCTGTGGCTGGTAAATGGCCCTTGTTGTTCGATGGATGTTACAAAGTTTAAGTGGTGATGTAATTGCATGTCAGAAGTATGGTTTATGAAGATTGGAGTGGTGGGAGGGAGGGAGCGGATAAACGTTTCGAACAATGGCGCACACGGACGGACGGACGGACGGGTTTTTAATGCTTCGTTCATTTTGCGCTGCATTATCTGCTAGTATTGCCGTGAGTGAACATAAAATTATTCTGCTAACTTCTCTTCGTGGTTTAATTAATTTTTGATGAGCGTTTATGTCGACTGTTGCCAAAATAGAGCATTTAACGTGTGGTACTTTTTGTTTTACCTAATAGCAATTTTTAAGTGTCTGTGAGTTACGTAGTGTTTTCCCCTTCCTGTTTTCCGATAAAAAATTTTGTAGCCATTTCCTGTTTTCCACATGCATGGTACATGTTCCGTCCGTCCAGTCCTTGACTTGATCATTCACAGCCGGGATAGCTCAGTCGGTATAGCGACGGGTTACGGGCTGGGCGGTCGGAGTTCGGTTCCCGGCAGGGGCAAGAGATTTCTCTCCACAGCTTCAAGACTGTTTCTGGGATACACCAAAACTCCTAACCAATGGGCACCGGGGCTCTTTCCTCATGGATAAAGCGGTCGGGGTGTGAAGCTGGCTACTCACATCCATCTAGTGCCGATGTGAAGAGTACGTGGATATATACATCCACTCCCTCATACGTCTTCATGACGTAGTGCTTAATTAGTTAAGCACAGGGACAACTTTACATTTACCTTAATCGTCCTGACTAACGGGTAAAGAGTACTAATTATGAAGCTTCTCTTTATGTAATTTTCTCCATCATGATGCCCCCTCTTCTCTCCTTACGTCCAGATATTCCCCTCAGCACCTCCACTTCTCAGGACACCCTGACGCTCTTCTTACCGTAATGCGAGAGATGATATTCCTGTTGCTATGTAAGGATATACTTTATCATCACGACATCTGGAGCAGGGGAGCAGGGAAATGATGGCAGGCCCGTCCTGGTCATGTGACACAGCTCATCCTCATCTCCATCTCTTGGCGGAGTAGCGAAACTTACAAATCTTTCCCACGATGCATCCGATCGTGATGGAAGAAATTGGCCTTTCGGGAAAATTTGCGTGATTTATCACAATCGAGTGATTGATTTATTTGGTTTTGATTAGTGATCAACTGAAATTAGCGATAATACACTGTATCAACTTTTGCAGACTTAGTGCAAAGTTTGGCTTCAAAATTCAGTTTTTTTAGGTCATTGTAATTACCGTTGTGTTTATCGTTTTGTTCGTGCGAAACGTCTGTAAACTTCTACAAGACTACACGTCGGTGTGAAATTGAAACTTAATTTGCTCCGGACTTCTCTGCCGTAATGTTTCCTGTACAAGGTATGACTTACCCTGGTTTGTGGAGCAGATGCAGCGGAACTGAGGGGCAGGACCCCCTCCATATTTGAGCCCTCTCGCGCGGGGGTGTGTTCCAGTATCCTATAACGGGGCTGTATCGAGACAGGGTGGTTCAGAGCGCCGTGTAACTTCTTTTAAAGCTGTGAGACATTAAAGCCAGTCACAGTTGCCGCGCGGTCTAAGACATGAACCGTCTTCGCCCGATAACACAGGGGTCGTAGGTTCGACTCTCACACAAGACACGGATGTAATTCTGTGTGTAGGTAACGGCCTTGCGACGTGCTGATCCCTTGTCCAAGGACTGTTACCGACTGTGTATAGGATTAAGAAAAAGGAAAAGCGGCCAAGGCCCAAAGAGCTGTACAGAGAAATTAAAGTTAGTGTAGCTTGTTTAACTTATGCCTCTGCGGCGGGAGTTTCCTTCAGCTGTTTCTAGCACAGTTCTGTATTTAGAAGTGCAAAGTTGTTGTTACGTAATGAGAACGGCTTAATGTCATGGTTTATTTCTTTGAACCCGGAACTGTGTTCCGAACAACCCTAGCACTTTTATTTTAAGTTTTCATCTTCCCCCCCCCCCCATAGGTCTGTGTTCCCTATTGGTCTACAGTATTGTCACATATGGGGGCGTTTGCGTGACGAATATAAGGGGTTCTTGATTGGATGATTGGATTTACTGGCACTTCTATTACAGTTACAGTCAACTATAACAGCTCACAGCTGGTCACGGTAGCCGAGCGGTCTAAGGCATGCACTGTCTTCGCTCGCTCGGAAGCCGGGATCGTGGGTTCGAATCCCACTAAGGGCATGGAAGTTTGTGCGCGTTTTTCTGTGTTTGTCAACAGGTAGAGGCCTTGCGACGAGCTGATCACTCGCCCAAGGAGTCCTACCGTATATGTAAGATCTAGAAAAATCGAAGTGAACGAAGTTCATGGAGGTAGGGCTAGGCCCACTGGGGCTGTAGTGCCAGAGGAAAAAAAAATAACAGCTCACAACCGATGTCTGGCCTGGTTCTAATTTATGAATCGGTCACTTCTTCAGCTTCCGGTGTCCGCTGGTTAACACTCCACAGCTGAACACTGAACTGTCTTACGACAGCCTTCCAAAGGAACGTTGCTCTCTGCACGGTTCCTTATATAGTCTAGCACGTATCCATGGAAATCGTTGATTGCTTCTCCGTAGAATTTTAATTGACACAAAACGTGCTTACCGAACCGTTGCCCAGTAATGGATTATTCCGTGTCTATTCGTTGCAGCGGTAACGCGCGTTTGGCGAGTCGCTGGATAGCAATGGGATTCCGCTCTGGCTCCACTATTCCGGCTTTCAGGCGTCATGTCACAGTATATTCGTGTCAGCCCACCGTATGTTTTCAAATTCTGACTTAAAAGACAGTGCATCGAATCACGACAGCGCTCTAAGTAAGTGAGTCTGCGTGAGATTCGAACCGTGTGCTCCTAGAATGCGAATCGGATGAGTTACAGAGCTCCCGCGCAAGCGTAACTTTAAACAAAAAGTACGCATAACTTAACCCTGCGGGGGGACGGTAACCGCGAAATCTAAGCGACTGATCTCCCCGTTGCAGCTTGCTGTCAAGCTATCTCTGGCTACAGGGCCACAGGGCTACACGCCGCATGCATTTATCAGTAATCTGAAACTGCCTTCCTTCACACAGGACTTGGTTAATAAGCAAGAGTAGACGTGTCTCGCTGCAGTGTCGGAACCAACAGCCTTGTGTCATCTGGAGCTTGAGGAAGAGACAGCAGAAAGTGAGGGACTCTTCTTTTTAAGGAGAGGACACAAAATTCTCATGCTTTGAAGGTTCCTGGGTAGTTCCCGCACGTCTTTGTGGTAGATGTACGTTGGAGAAAGGATGAATCGCTGGGAAATGAAGATGCTAAAGCATAAGGTAAAGCTGTCCCTGTAACAGGCCGTGGAGGCCCATAGGGTTGTGAGACGTCGAGGCTCCCACATTTTCTAGACAGTCGGCTCACAGATGGCGATAAGATTGTCAGCCTTACGCGCCGGCCGCCCTTTGCCCCCCAGGAAGATTCCTGGTACTCATTTCTGTTAGACGCTGAGTCGACTCCAGGGCCCTAGTCCGGCTAGAAGGATTAGGACAATTGAAAAATCCGATGACCTCATCGGGAATCGAACCAAGCGACCTTCCGGCTTGTAGCATAGTGCATCACCCAACTACGCTACCGCGTGGCCCAGTAAATTAGTAGGAGTATTAGAAACATCCGTTTACCACCTCGCAGAAAACGTTTGCATCTCTGACAGGAAGACCAGCCGTTCGATCCTGTACAGGGAAATGATTGCTGTTTATCGTGAGAATCATACGAAAAATTCAGTGGGATAAAGTTATATAACTCTGGGTAACCTCTGCGATTTAAAGGGTTTTAACGAACATGGTAAGAACTGCATCAGTTACAAGAATAGTTCTCTTTTATGCTCCCTCTCTTGCTTCCCTTTGTTTTACTGCCGAACAAGATCTGGCATTTGCCTCGTCTCCACTTTCCTCCATCTATGCCGAGGTTAATGCATGGAGCTGTACGTCTGCTCCGGCCTGCGTCTTCATGGAGTGGTGTTTAATTCAGCACAGGGACAACGCTGCCATTTAAATCACATTCGTTTCCTTTTTGCCTTTATTTTCGTTTATTTGTCCTAATTCTGCTTCTTTCGGTCATTGAATGGAACTCTTATTCAGCGCTTATACACTCATTCATCCGTACAGTTCGAGGTTCCGCTAAGAGCCTGTTACAAATGCCCTCCTATCGCAACTGAGTAATTTGCTTGCCGTAAGACCATTTCGCTTTGTCGTGGCTTCACATACTGGTCTCAAGAGGACGAAATTACTCCCTACTGGATACAATCAGAAGCCGGGATAGCTCAATCGGTATAGCTACTCGCTGGACGCCCGGAGTTCGATTCCCCGGTAAGAGCAAAAGATTTTCCTGTATTCCACAGCGTTCAGACCTACTCGGGGGGGCCTACACAGCCTCCTAGCGAATGGGTCCATTGGGCTCTTTCTCCGGGGGTAGAGCGGCCGGGGCCGTGAAGCTTACGACACTCACCCTCCATACGTGTTTATAAACAAAGGAATAAGCAAGTTGTTGCGGTAGAGTGTATGAGCGTAGAAGAGACCAGTTCATTGGAGGATGAATCGCTGAAGATGTGCGTGCGGTTTGAATCCACCACTGGCGTCATTGCTGAGCGGTGCGCGGCGTCTTAGCCGTCGTCACGCGTACGTTCCCAAAGTTAATTTATGCCCTCGAGACATCCCCGGTGTTCTGCTTGCGCGAGACAGCGAATCCTTCGCAACTATCGCTACAAGTTCCGGCCGCGCCGATCTCCAGCTTCATCTTCGTGCTAATCCGGCCGAGTTTCAGGTAGCGCACACGGCTTCATCCAAACTTTCTGTACTGTTGAGGACACTAAGTTACAGATTCTTTCTTAACCTAACTCGGTGAAACTCAATGGTTGCCATAGTTACCATCTACTTTAACGTAACAGAATGACAGAATTTTACCAACGAAATGTATTTATGTGTTTTATATTGTGACGAATATGATCATTGACAGGCAACGGTTCAGTAACACGTTCCCGCTGCAATGGATACGCTGGTAAATATGAAAGCTTTGCCGTGGGATTGACACACATTTTGTGTCAACGGATAAGGGAGAGTAATACACTAACTGTTGGAGGCAGTGATATGTCGTTGGTTCGCCTCGAAGTTCTGAAAGGAAAGTTCAGTTCAGTCTTTGTTCGTCATTCGTCACGGTGGAAGAGAAGACACTCGTCTTGTAAGGAATTCAGCGGGTCGTAAGACAGTCTATGATTGTGAGCTATTTTAATTGGTTGTAATTGTAATAGAAGTACCAATTATTGTTAGTCACGGAACCCTGGACACGTGACAATATGATCCCAAGAATAAACAAAGATCTTTCCCCCCTGAACAGTAATTAGCGAATTCGTTTCTGTTCTGGAGACATCGTGTTTTCTGTGAGGTAGGAACTTTACTCTTTAAATGCTGCCAAGAAGAAATTTATGTTTTATACAACATGACCATAAGACGTTAGCAAGAACTCCAGAGCTATATACCACAGCAACTTCTCACACGTCATCAGACTGCAAGCAGACATAATGTTCATTGGACCAGTCATCTGTTGTGGTCGCTTGCAAACCTGCACACAGAAGTCTAAAACCCAGAATCTTCAAGTGTTACGGAGCAGATGCTTAAGATGTCTGGAAAATATCGCAGGACAGATAATGTTATACTAGCTCTGTATACGCGGATATCTCAAGTTTGTAGGCCTGCATTATGAAAAAATTAATTTCGCCCCCAACAGCCTGCGTGGAACAGATTGACCAAAACTCGGTTTAACGGAATGTGCTTTGAAGCGAGAAGAGGAGATAAGTCACAGTGAAGCATGAGGACAGAAAAGAAATAAACACAGGAGTGAGAGGGGGGGGAGAAAGGCAAATAAATTAATAAATAACCTAAATTGAGTGAAGACATTTGTACTCTACATTTAAGCCTCTTAGTGTGTATGTGGTGCGGTGAGTGAAGACACAACAATGCAGACAACTAAATACCATCATTCGCGCCTTCTGACCGCAGAAATCCAAAGGAGCTCTTTATGTTGGGCCCAGTACTGATGCCTCATGGCAGTTGTACTGACAATTGCAGCTAGTCTGCAGATAACACCCGCAGTCTCTCTATTCGTGATTCAGATCGTTGGCCGGCCAAGAAATACCCTGCTTAGGATTCAGTAGTGTTCACAGTATCACACCACTGGACCCCACCATGAGCCAGTTGAATCGAATCTTCAGCTTCCCTCCCTGTTTGTCTAAGATCCATCTTACATCAAAACTGCTTTACGTATATACGGCAGAATTCTCCATTTCCCCACAGCAGTGATGTCGATGATAATGATAATAATATTAGTAAATAATGTCGCGTATTCGGGGTTTGCATGACGAATAATAATGGGTTCTGGGTTAGACGATTGGCTTTGTTGGCACTTCTTTACGGTTACAACCAATCATGACAGCTCACAATCAGTGACCGTCTACGACTCGCTCCTTTCCTTACCAGACTGCGAGTGTCTTCCCTTCTGCTGTGACTGACTTGGTTCTGATTTAGGCGTCGGTCACTTCTTCAGCTCCCGATGTCCGCTGGTTAGCACTCCACAGCTGAACATTAAACTACTGAACTGCCTTCTGAATTCACTTGCGAATAAATCTCTTATTCATGAATGAACTGTCTTTTATAACTTCCGGAGGACCGAATAGCGGCCACCACACCGAACAGTTCGTGTTTTGGAATATCCGTTGTAGCGGAGAGTAGTGAGCCGTTGTCTAGCAAGTGGACTTCCTCTTCTGTTGCTGTTCTCGCTTTCAGGTAGTGTATACCGAGCCATGCCTAGCAAATGGTCATATTCATCACAACACTAATAATAGCAATATTAATAAGAGCAACAACAAGTTATTCGTTCCCACACGCATTTTTCGAAGGAGCCTATATATCTGGAGAGCCCGTCGAAGGCAGAAAATGTCCGCATTGGACTCGATCCTGAGGCACTTCAAGCCATTTGACATCCTCTCACCTCATTTTTCCCTCGTACTTTCAAGCGACCATCTTCCAAGAGATATACTTGTGTAGAATGTTTTGCACTTTTCCCAATGCGAGTTACATGCTCGTAGCACGGTCAGTTTGTGTCACTAGTGCCCCTCATAATGCCAGATGCAGTGTTATAAGTGACGTTGGTTCCATGTAGAAATTAAAACACAAATAACGTTTGTGATGGGTATCGCAGTGACATCTATTGTCATGATGTGTATCATGGTGACATCTATTGGTAGCGTGTCAGCATCACGTCACAGCGAACCACACATGAACAATTAGTCAAGATTCATATCGACTTGAATACTATTTAAAAATGGCTACTATCGCCCTACAGCTAAACCTGTTTTTTTATGCACCTTTATGTAATGTAAAAGAACGATGTGTTGATTTTATGCCTGGGGACTATTTTATAATTTATTTTTCCTTCATTCTGTTGAGTTGTTTTAATTTATGCACCTTAATTAAAGCCGAGGAGATCCCAAAGCATTTCCTGAAGCTATGACTACATTTCAGTGATTTCTGAACATGTTCTCCCCAAGGACAATCTTACATGTCCTTTCACAGACACAACACCCAGTGTAGTTTACCACGGTATAAAGGAACGACTTTTCTAACGTGTCTGTGTCGTTTGTCGTCCTAGAAAGAGTACATTCCAATTTTTTAGTCGTGGCCTATGTTATCTGAATGCACAGTTCACAAAGTGGAAGCAGGGACAGAAGACAGATGTGGATTAGTCACTGAGAGCAATGAATGGGTCATATTCTTAGGTTTGTACATCAGCACACTGCATGCATGATGCACATAAGAGTATTCAGCCCAGTTTCTTCCTACTTATTGCAATACACGCGCAGCAAAGCGGCCACGACTGAAAAATAAGGCTGTAGATCCCGTTTCATTGGATTGTTGTTGTTCTGCTCATGGCGTGTATCATACTGATTCATAGATAGTGGCTCGACATGACAGGTTCTCCGCCAGTTTACAACCATTATTTTTTTATTTTGCTGTCCCTTATTCGAGCTGCGTGGCCAACCCATCTTGTTTCTCACGTCAGTATTAAGTAACGGACATAAATCACGAAGCGTTTCCTGGTATAATATCCGAAGTTACCCACATCGTTCCTCTTTGTTCTCGAGCTTTGTGCTTAGAGTTCTGTGTTCTTACATCGGCCGTGCAGTATATGAAACTGGTAGTTACTGGATTCTGCCCGGGTCTGGTCAAGTGGGATTTGTGGTTGACAAAGTGACGCTGGGGCAGGTTTTCTCCGAGTACTTCGGTTCCCCTGCCACTCTTCATTCCACCAATTGCTCCACAATCACCCTCACCTATCATCTGGGGCTGGTACAATAGGCCAGAAGTGGCCGCAGTACAAGGGACCTAGTCCCCACCCCACTAGCAATAAAGAAAAATACCGGATTCTCACAACGGGGGCCTGAGTTCAGTCTGAATATGACCTCATTGAGCATTTGTAGCAGACAATGTGCACTAGGGCACATTTCCCTGAATCCAATATACTAATCTGTCACCAGTCTCACTGTTTGTCTCAGAGCTGTGAAAGAAAAAATCCTGAAGTCCATGTACTCCACGAAGCACGTTACATCACGCCCTGTGTAGGCAACCTTACGGAAGAAAATTCCTGTGTATATATGTTTGAATTTCCCACAGGCACACGAATACCGGCATATGTTGAAAATAAGATCTAATAGTAACTTCCTGTTTTGTTTGGAATTCCCTTCGTCTTGTAAGGATTCATTCTTGTTTCCATTTTGAAGGAGAACAATACACTACAGTCCACCTCCCCCTTCGTGTGAGATGGCAACCTCTAACTCGTGCAGAGGAATGTAGCACTGTTGTGAGATCTTCAGGTGAGCTCCAAACGCTGAAAGCATGCCAATGTTGCCGGGAACATTGCAGCAGTGGAACGGAGCACATGACTGTCAGCGAGTACTGTTTCGAGGTGGACAGGGCTGAGCTCTAATAGGAGGGATCATTACATCGCGGCTTAAGCCTGTGTTTATTTTCATTCCTCGGATTGATGAAAGTATCTGTTTTCTATCGAACTTGTTTTATACCATAATGCAAGTGTTGTCCTTATTCGGCCGTTAATTGGAAATGTTTTCAAGGTTGATTGAAATATGTTTTGAGTACCGGTAGATGTTTTAAGTAAGCAAAGGAACCCGACCAACTCTAAGCATCCGTGGCATTCGGTGAATTGTCCGATTTCATCTGTGGGAACGAAAAGAACTTGTTGCGCCTAATTGGGTTGGGCTTGGTAACAGGTGCGAAAGGTTTTGTGTCGCGGCTTTAAGAAGCACGTCGATCAACAAGCCCGGATAAATTTATTAAAATTCGAATCCATTTCCGTGCAATGCGCGGACTTAACAAAGTTCGGACTGTTCGTGTTGTTTGCGACAGTGCCGAGAGTTCTTGTGCATATTTATCGCCATTTTGAGCGTCATCAAACGGCGTCTCGTCCGTTTTCAGCGGTTTGATAGCTTTCAAAAGCACTTTGACTCCTAGGCTAAGAAAACAAGTTTCAACTCTGTATGTTTTACACAGGCCTCCTTGTACATCTAGGTCTGTTTCGTTTAACGTATCTCACCGACATTTTTCTATGCTTGCTCTTTAATCTTTCATGTTCAATTTCTTCCATCTTTCATTTTCCATGTTTCTCTATTTTACATATTTCCCCTTAGGACTCTGCATGTCCTTATCTTAATCACTACTCTTCACTACTGTTAAGTATCCTCTTAGTTAGTTATTGGAGACGGTGGGTTTCCCCATGCACTTAGACCTGTATTGGTCCATTGTGCTTCCCTCTATGATTTCTACCAGTCTCTATATCCTACCGATACTGGTGCTTACCATCAGTCCCGCCCAGCCAGCGAGACCGGCTCTACTAGCTGAGAGGTATCTATAATGCTTCCCCCATCTACCAGAGGTATTAGAGACTGCTGCTCAGTGACCTCCTTTGGCGATATGAGGTTCTTTTACGTGCCGTAAAGCTACGACACGGGACCCACGGCTTAAAGTCCCTCCCGGAGGATTTGTTCCCTGAATTTTTCCGCCCTTAAAAATTCGACGACCTCCGCCGGGTACTTGAACCCGCGTACTACGAGTCATGAGGTGGGAACGTTACCTCTAGACTACGGAGGCCGCTGAGTATCCTCTTTGTCTCTCATTTGTTTCGTGTTTACCTCTGGATCTTTTAGTCTTGTTCTCTTCTCCCTTTATTCTCGCTTCTCTCTTCCTCATCCCTCCTTATTCTTCTTCTCGTCTGACTTCCTCTTCCCTTATATTTTCTCTTCTGTCTTCCATCTTCTCTCTTCATTGTCTGTTCTCCCCCCTCCCCCTCCTTCTCTTCGTCACTCATCTGTACTCTTCTGTTGTTTCCTTGTTTGCGCATTGACCCTGTCCTTCTTGCGCAGGTTAATATCCTTTGTTTCTTCCCCGCAAACTCTCCAATTCACCATTCAAAATAACATTAACCTCTTTATTCCTCTTTATCAGAACTCAGAACAACTCATTATTGGCGAAGAGGTCGGTTATAAACTGGTTTCCCCGCAGTCTTGAATAATGCGTGTGTTACCACGTTATATGTGTGCAGTTAGATTTTTTTACCTCTTCGGGTGGGGTGAGACTGAGTCCACTTGGTACGTCGGCCACTAATTGGCCTACTGTACCAGCCCCGGAAGATAGATGATGAGTGTGGAGTAATTGTTGGAATGAGAACTGGTAGGGGAAACCGACGTACTCGGAGAAAACATGTCTCACTGCCAATTTGTGCACCACAAATCCAACATGACTTGACGTGGGCTCTAACGCGGGGTCGTCACGGTGCGAAGCCGGCGACTAACCACCTGTCAGCTGGGTATCCCTCCTGAAGATATCCGCCAGCAGCACCATCTGCAGACGCGAGATGCAAGTTTCACGAAGGGCCAGCGAGCTTGGAAGGAGGCCAGTGGTGTAGGACCCTTCGCAAACTGAAGCGGGTGGTCAGTTCGCGTCTTCTAGCTCTGCCTCTGGCACGTTAATCCTCTCAGCCGTCCGAACACGTGACCTCTCGGGGCAGGACAGATCACACGGGCTGCTCTAGCGGTAGCGCACTAGACTCGCACTTGGGAGGTGCTCGTCTTGATCCCTGTCCAATCCCAAAATTCGTTGCTCTGTAGTTTACATAATTACAGCATTGTGCAGCACATGACAAAAGTTCTGGGAAGAACTAATGGTCTGCCCTCATTTGATACGATACGGACTGCATAGAAAACGACATGTCCAGGAGCTCTTCATTTGTTATTTATGTATTCGTTGCCGCGGTGACGTTTTTACCGAGATGTTGCCTAGCAGCATACGCATACAGAAGCACAGACTAATGGGAAGGATTTATGAGGTACTCCGTTGAGTTGGGTTTAAGTGCCGTGATATACATACCAAATTTCGTAAAGATTTGTTAATGCATTCAGAAGTTGATAGAGGTGTGAATCGCAGACGCATAGACAGCAAGGTGATCTCATAAGCCAGTTCAGTATAAAGGAACGTAGGCTGAAAAGGGGAGAACGTAAATTGTAAGGGAGAAAGAAGAAAGCAGTCTTCTGGGATTTGGCACCGTGTATATGTGGTGTTAACCGACGTTTNGAGAAAGGTTAATAAAAGGAGGACATTGTAACAGATGCTTTGGGTGAGACAAACATCAGTCAGCTTGCGTATTAATTACTCTGCTTAATCTTCGATCCTGAAGATGACCGCAGTACGCTCCTCCGAAACGTCGGCAACATTGTACCGGTGTTACGCCCCAGTAGATAATACCGTTCATAGTCACCGCCGAGGAAGTCTCAAATCTCACCTAATTTGACTATCCCGTGTTCTGTGCTCAACATGTAGCGGTGTCCAGCGTCATCTGAAATGCCTGTACCGTGACCAAAGTCGGCCACGGTCTGCTGTGTTGAGATAGCGCTTTATGGGACTCTGGGACATGAGCTTACTGTGGCTTCCCGCTGGCTCTGTCCCAGTACTGTACAATTCCCTCGGCAGGTGGCCTCTCTCGGAATGAAATGGCTCTTGGAAGGTCGTATTCTTCGTTAGTTTCGTTGTGCAAGAGAACAGAAACGTTTTCTTTATGATTTCTGTCACAAATCATTACAACCATACTTTGGTTTTGTTCTTTTCTTCCTCATGTGACGTATAGAGTTGTGGGAGCCTTCAGGGGTGGTCAGTACGTCTACTGGAAGGTCGCATGGGGCAACTTAGCAGTGACTCCGAGAAGCCACCAGGTGTTAGGACACAGATTGAACTAGCCCGTAAAGTAAAAGCAGCACAGGGCCTGAATCTCGCCATAACGGAGGAGTCAGGACAGCTCAGTCTATATAACGACGGGCAAGACGGCCGGGGCTCGAATCCCGGCAAAGTCAAGGTTTTTCTAGACCCCACAACATCCATACCGGCTCTGGGACCGACCTAGCCCCTTTTACAGTGGGTACTGCTGTTTCCGCGGTGGCAAAGCGGCAGGGGCGTGAAGCTGACAACTGCTATTTATTGCCGAGGTCAAGAATGGCGGAGCTATACATCCACTCCTCCATACGCCTTCATCGCGTAGTGTTTAATTAGTTAAGCACTGGGGACAACTTTTCCTTTACCGTTCACCGAATATGATTAGGATGAACAAATCAAGGTGTACGGGTGGGATATGTAGCACGCATGGCAGGGGTTGGTAATGGATATAGATATTTTGTTCTACAAGGTGAAGGAATGAGATGTTTTGGAGGACCTAGGTATGTGTGTGTGGGAGAATAATATTAAAATGTATCTGAAAGGAATTAGATGGATGTGAAGGCGCAGACTGCATACACTCGGCTGTTAATAAAGACGGTAAAGAAACTTGGGGTTCAGTAGAAGGAGGGGGTTGTGTTGAACGATTTTTGAGCTGTCTAGAACGACGCTGCCACAGTCTCAGAGTTTCAAAGGAAAGTTTGTCCACCCCTCAGCATTGACAACGATGGTCATTGACTTGGCTGTGTTGTGCATTGTGTATCTCCTCAGGGGTAGACAAACCAGTCCACGAAATGGTTAAGTGAAAAACATAAAGTTGTCCCAGTGCTTGACTAATTAAGCACCACGCCATGAAGGCGTATGGAGGAGTGGATCCAAGGGATGAAAGGACTGTATTTATATTGTTATGGATTGTATTCGGAATTAAGGGAGTGGAGATACGTGTTGTTTGCCAGTCACATTGGCCGCGCGGTCTAAGGCATGAACCGTCTTCGCCCGCTCGAACACTGGGGTCGTGGGTTCGAATCCAACGGCCTTGTGACGGGCTGATATCCTTTCCAGGGAGTCCTACCGACTGTGCATGGGATTAAGAAACTGAAAGAGTGTGATGTGCTGTTTAATTAACTTACGTCGTGTTAGTAATGATAGATATGAGTTCGAATCCCGTTAGGGGCAAGATTGTTCTCTTTTTACGCCGTCCAGACCGGCTGTGGAGCCCACCTAGCCTCCTATGCAGTGGGTGCCAGCGGCGCTTTCTCCGGGAATAAATCGACCCGGACGTGAAGCTGACTGCTCTCCCAAACTAGTGCCCGGGTCAAAAATAGGTGGATCTATACTTCCACTCCCCCATACGCCTTCATAGCGTAGTTTTTAATTAGTTAAGCATGGGGACAGTTTTACCTTACCTTACCATGTTAGTTATAAGGAATTTGTAGTTCCCCAGAATCGTAATATATCGTGAATTCCATCCGGCCGCACAGGAAAGGCCGTGATAGCTGATTCCAAAAGTAAGGTCTCCAAAGCGCTGGGTAATTTTTCGTGCGGCTGTTGGCAACCCTGTTGCATTCGTTGCTTCCCCCACTCCCCCCAATACCACCAAGCATGCGCGCATGTAGCTAGGACGCTCAGTCTTGGCACGGTTGCCGTTAGAAATGGAGCTCCCGATTACTAAAACCGCGAAGTGTGAGATTCGCGCATTTATTCTGTTTTTGAACGCAAAAGGGACTAAACCAATTGAAATTCATCGTCAATTGGTGGAAGTGTATGGCGAGTCGTGCATGGACATAAAGAACGTCCGCAAGTGGTGTAGGGAGTTTGAATCTGGTCGTACTGCAATACACGACGAAAAAAGAACTGGGATGGGA
>NW_019745088.1:285201-312693 GCF_002891405.2 Cryptotermes secundus
AGTCCGGACTTGGCCCCTAGTGACTACCATCTCTTTCCAAAGTTGAAAGAACATTTGTCTGGAAAGCGCTTCAACAACGACGATGAGGTGAAAGCTGAGGTTCGAAGTTTCCTGAACAGCATGGAGGTGAACTGGTATGACGTGGGCATACAAAATCTGCCACTGCGCCTACAAAAATGCATCGACCGAAATGGTGATTATGTAGAGAAATGAGTACATGTTCAAGATTCAACTGATGTATCCAAAATTGAAAATAAATGTTTATTTTATATTTTCAGACATAGGAGACCTTACTTTTGGAATTACCCTCGTATTATATGAAATTGAGGAAGGCTTCCTGGCTGTGAGATTCTGCTGTATCAGTTTTCACGCTTGCGTACCCTGAAGATGGAGGCAGCGTACTCCATTAAAACTCTCCTGACCACTCACCAGTCTACCCGGCGTCACGACCCAGGAAACAGAATTTTTCATTTATTTTATTTGTTCGTTCAACGACATAGGAAGTAGATCAGATAATTAGTGAACAATGAACTGGAAAGGATGAGGAAGGAGGCGCTGGTGGGTACAGCTCGAGGTACCGTCCCATTTTACCGGTGTGACAGAGAAACCACGTCAAACCTCAGTCGGTCTGAAGGTCGAGATTTGAACCCGGAATATCCAGAACAGGAAGAGGAAATGCTGTCCAGTGAACTACGAAATTTGCATCATTTAATTCCCCTTAGTTTAGGCCACGTGTGTTGCACGTAGTTACACAATGCAGGGCGTTTATTTGACTGTTGTAATGTTGTTATTTGATTCCTGTGTTTGGCCAGGCCTTTCCGCTGTAGGATAATTACATAATTCGTAACGTGAAATTCTTCTTTACGGTTGGTTTATTGCCTCTGTTTTTATAACGTTAATCGTAGCATAGGCTGCTTCTGCTCCTTTGTTCTTAAAGGAATTTTTAACCTGGAGATGTCTGCGTAATGACCGGATTCTTTTCTTGCCGCTGGAAACATTCTTAAGCTGTTCTGAAGCCTCCTTTCGCTAAGTAGGCTAATGAGAACATTCAAAGAATCTGCTTTGTTCTGTGCTGCACGTAACGACAAAGATTTGAAGTTCCCAGGGTCTGAATATCATGTTTAGTCTCCTGGAATGTGACACCGTGTTGTTTGATATTTACTTTATCTGTTGTGTAATTAACGACGCTGTCAGTCTCCAAGCTCGTAAGTAATTAATGTATGATGAATTGAACTGGATGTGGGAACAAGCGACCGCGGCCTATTCCAAGGTGTGATCCCAGCATTCGCTTGGAGAGACTGAGAAAAGGCACGAAAAATCTTAGTTTCTGTAGTCGCTGTCTCGTCGGGATTCGAACTGGACATGTCTCGAATGCAGTTACTGCTTGGGCCTAGTTATCCTGTATTCGCACGCATCAACTAAAAAACCGGTGGACGGATTTTTATGAAATTAGGTATGAAGATTATCCCAGTGGAGACTGAAGAAAATTCGTATTTTTGAATTTCATTCAATCATACAAGGGCCTCAGTAGCTAAGTCAGTATAACGATTAGACTGCAGGCTGGACGACCGAGGAACTGGCATCGATTCCTGGCAGGCGTAGGAAAGTTTTCTCTACTCCTCAGCTTCCAGACTGGCTCTGGGGCCCATCCAGCCTCCCATATAACGGGTACCGGAGGCGAATCTGACCATGCACTTCCATGTACTGCTGAGATTATAGTAAGACTGGTGGAGTTACTTCCCAACCTATCTTCATGACGTGGTGCTTAGTTAAGCTCATCGATAACTTCACATTTTACCTTACCTACTCTCTCATACCAAAGTACGAGCGAACTTTTGAGGTGAGAGCAACACAGGTTGTACTTAATGTAGGGTCCTGAAATTCTGTCTGGTGACATGTTTGAAAACTAAACAGATTGGGTGGGGGGAGGGGAGGTTAACATAAAAGAACAGAATAGTGGTTGCTTGAAATCTGTTTTGGTGTTTCGGTTTATGAACAGATGGCGATAGGTATGTGAGTGAAATGTGGGATGGAGATAGAACGTACACATGCCTACATATGCTATATTGTCACGTGTCGGGTTCCATGACCAATAATAACAGGTTCTGGATTCCCAGTCTTCACTAGTCGTATCCTGGCAACGGAATTAAAACTGTCTGACTGTGACTAAATCTTCAAATCACCCGTTAAGTCTTCACCAGCTGAATTTCTAATTCTTCAACTACAAACTTCCCGTCGCTATCTTCTACCTTCTCGTACTTCCTGTTGTACTCCTTGTACCCTTCTATACTGCTACAGCTCTTCTGTCATTATTTAGGCTGAGGTCGGACCTCACGGAAAACACGTCACGTGTCAGAATGTGTATTAATTGGCCCGTACGCAACACTGGGCATGGCGCGGACCACATAGAAATCACCTCTTCTGTTGTCGGAATGCTTTTTTTTTTCTGCCCGTTGCCTAGCACAGGGCGTGGCGCGGACCACATAGAGAACACTTCTTCCAGTCATTTTGTATTGTTGTGTGGGCGTATTTCGGGTGCTACGTCACTATAATGAGTATTGTTTTTGAGTCTGCAATTAATATCATGGCGATAGTGCGAATCTTTGGCGTTACGTTTGTTATCAGCCAGGAACATTGAGAATACAAAGACGCACATAGCGCCGCCAGGGGAAGCCCCGTGTGTTCCAGCACGGATTGCAGCTTTCCAGTCTCATTTTCCTTTTGTTTCAGTCTCTTCGCTTGAAGCTGTCCTAAAGCATTCTCTGCATATACCTCACATTCTCAGCTCTCTTGTGCTGCGGTTAGTACTTAGCTACGCGTAATGCTCATATGTAGCTCGGTCGATGTAGTGACTATACTCGTTGGGACGACCGAGGTTCGGTTCCCAGTTAAGGCGGGGATATTGGTCTCCGCTGCCATGCCCGGACTGATTTTGGGGCACTTCCCCAGCTGTAAAACTGTCAACCCGTTAAGGTTACCCATCAACACCATTCCGTACCAAGGTTAAGACGTGTTAAGCTGCAACCCCCCCCCCCTCACCCAATACACACACATTTTAACAACGATAACTTTGTCTTTGTCTTTGTTTATGAACTGAAAGGCGGTCTGTGGCATTTTGCAGCTATGAGACTCAGTAACGGTTCCTCAGTTGACTGTTCGGATGTAAGGTTTTCCGTGTCCCAGATGATAATAGGGCCCATGTTATGGGGAGGGGGGAGCAGGATAGGCGGCGCAAGGAACGCATGGAGCTGGTGATGAAACCCGAAGAAATGAAATAGTAATGACAGATCTGAAGGAACTAACAAACAAACAAAAGGGAGTACGACGGAATTGGAAAGGGTGACAATAAAGAAAATAGGTAAAAATGTAAAAAAAGAGGAAGAGTTGTCCTTGTGCTTAATTACTTAAGCACCACACCGTGAAGATGTATGGGGGAGTGGAGGCATAACTTCACAGTTCTTGACCTGTTACTAGATAGAGTTAAGTGGTCACTTTTACATCTCGGCCACTTAACCCCCACCCCCAGGAGGAAGAGCCCCCGACGCATAACAGATAGGCGGCTGTGTAGGCCTGCAGAGCTGGTCTGGACACTGGAGAAGAGAGATCCATGCTTCTGCCAGGAATTGAACTTCGGGGCCGTCCAGATCGTAACCCATCATTATACCGTCTGAGCTATAGAACGGGAATCGTAAAGAGAAAGACAAGGGGGCGGGGGGAGAAGAATGTAAGAAAAGTAAGCGAGAGAAAGAAAAAGAGAAACAAAAGGAAATTAAAAGAAAGACGAAGACAGAAATCAGTAAAACAAAAGACAGAGCAAGAACTTAGACGTTTGTATAAATACAAATTCATTTCGTATTTCAGTCAACACAGCAAATTATAAAAAGTATACAGATGATCTGCTTACATGAAGGTCACATATCTGAGACACATGTTTCGGCCGCAAATGGGTCATCTTCAGGTGCAGATTCATCTTAAGCGCTGAACTTATGGATCCATATTGTAGGGCCGTTCTTTGTTTTGATATTAAACTTGTTACACGATCCTCAAAGTAAAAATTAAAATTGATTAGAACTATTACTGTAAATTACTACAATCAAATTTAAGATTAGGACATTATTATTCCTCGGGTATACTGATTGTGTATTCTAGTTCTTGGGGAATGTGATTTCCTGCGTGGACGAGTCACTCTTTGGTTGTTAGGTCGGTCTGTTGTTGCAACGTTGTTTTCTTAATGTATGAAGTGTTCGGTTGGCTTGTGGTTCATGTCTGGGTACAGTTTGGTTTGATGATAATATTAAGATGGATCCTAAAATGGAAAGGGTGGATCATGTGGACTGGGTTTGTCTCAATCAGGATAACTTGCTGTTGTGAGTACTGAAATGAACGGATTGGTTATATGTAGATGTTAAGGAATTTTGTGGCTAGCTCAGCGAGTGTTACTCTCCGAGGAGGCACTGTGCCCCCTGACAAGTAAGGGCGGCAGGCTGAGTGAGAGCGAGGGAGAGAGAAAGTGAGTACAAGTAGGGAAAAGTAGAAACCTGTTGCTCGGACCATACACAGAGGTTTATAGGGGTGTAATTCTGCAAGAGATTCCCTCCCGGCCCCTCTGCCCCGAAATTACGATCTTAGTTTTACTACTGCGTTATGACCCTATCTACCCTTTCCACTCACCCCTAACTTGAAAAGATATTCTCCCTCTCCATTCACAAATTTATAGTTTTACCCCCTCCCCCGCCTACGCACAGTATAGGCAAACTTGGGTAACAAAAAATTAAGTTGTACAGCCGTGTGACGTGTCTCTTCTTTAAATATTAAATACTTCAGTGGAGGTGCAATGGGCGAACCGACCCTGATACCCTAACAAGAGGACTTAACAGTTTGTTTTCGTTTGTCGCTGTGCTTACTTGGAAAGTAGATTAGAGGTGGTGACAGCGAGATACCAGGTTCGAACTGTGGGTTGCAGCGTAGCTCACACCTGGAGCTTTGTCATATTAACATGGCGACGCCAAATAACTGGGTCATCAAACTAATTCTAATGTAGAGTTCGCTAATGGATTTCAGATTTATCGTCTAACGTTTAGATCTTTACAATTAAAAGGTAAAGGTATCCCTGTAACAGGCCGTGAAGGCCCATAAGGTTGTGAGACATCAAAGCTCCCAAATTTCCTAGACAATCGGCTCACAGATGGTAGTGAGGTCAGGCCTAATCGCCGGCCGGCCACCCTTTACACCCCAGGAAGATTCTTGGTACTCGTTTCTGTTAGAGGCTTAGTCGAGCCCAGGACCATAGTGTGGCTGAAAGGATTAGGTCAAGTAAAAATGCAGTGTCCTCATTTGGACTCGAACCCGCGACTTTCCGGTTTGTAGTATAGTGCCTCAACCAACTACGCTACCGCGTGCCCCGCAGTTTTTGACATTAACATTGCGTAATATTCTCTCGAGAAAGGTTAAGTTCATTTTCTATACGAACCATGGTACGTCATACCCATCACTCACATTAATGGAGCTGAGCCCTTCTTGAGAAGTCGCTAATTGTGCATCTACTCAAGAACTTCCCAGCATTTTATGAAACCCAAACGTTCATTACCGTGTTCAGAAGAACCCTCCACTGGTCCCTATCCTGAGCCAGATCAGTCCAGTCCATACCATCCCATCCTATCTCACTAAGATCCATTTTGATATTGTCCACCCACCAACATCTTGGTCTTCCTAGTAGTTTCTTTCCTTCTGGCTTTGCCACCATTATTCTATATGCGCTCCTCTTCTCCCCATGCGTGTTACATGCCCGGCCCATCTCATCCTCCTTGACTTGATCATTCTAATTATACTTGGAGAAGAGTACAAGTTATGAAGCTCCTCATTATGCAGTTTTCTCCAACCTCCTGTCACTTCATCTCTCTTCGGTCCGACAATACTGAAGAAAATCCCTGCGTGGTAGTGTTAGAATGTTAGTGTGTTTGACTGCTGGAAGTATCTCGAGAACAGAATAGTAATTTTCTAATGATGACGTAACGGACTACGTCACCGACGATTGACACAGCCTCATTGAATAGAAGTTCTCAGCTCTCAGCATCTAGACTCTATGGCGTCCATCATTAATGAACCTGGGCAGTTGGTTCAGTGATAGTAAACACGGGAGACTGAAATACTCGGATATAATCTGACCCAGTGCCACATAGTCCAACATAAATCCCATGTCGCAGCGGCAGAAAGCCTGAGCTGTGGTGTAACCAGGAGATTACTAATGTGACGCCGTGTAGTCCGGCAGAAATTGAACCCATCTGCATGCACGCTTGCTGGTTGGGTTGCTCGGCTTGCTCTTCGACCCTGAAGATGGAGGCACTACGTTTGTCGAACTACACGGCTTCAAATGCTAGAAGATAGTGCTGTTTAGTCACCACTTTGAGGGCCACATATTAAAAATACCAAGTTTTATTCCGATGGATTACGTGGGGTACACGTACGTTCCAAATGAATTATCTGCTGTTTTGTATGTTTCATTGATCATTATAGGCCCTGTATATATATACGTATATTGCAGTTGTCTTATAAGGGATCTTAGGCTGTCGCGGTAATGAACAGAGGGTTGAAAGATTCCCAGAGCCGTTAATCAGAAAAACACGTTCATGAGTCCCGCTGTACTTGAAACCGAAAATTACTGAGCTGTCGACGACCAGCAGCAATTTACCCGACCCTACGGTGAAGATTCTTACCTTTGTCTTTTGGGTTATGACATCGTGCAGTCTGGCAGAAGGTCGATCATTTTCATAGGACTTCAGCCTTGAAGATTTAGTCGGTATGTAGCTTCGAAACCTTGATAGCCATCTACCACACTATTTTGTACCCTGAGGATGGAGACTGTATTTTGTTTCGAAACACTTGCCCTACTGCTACATTACGCTGTGCTATTACCCGCCCAGAGGCCCACAGTATGGGCACTGTTGCATAGCTGGTGGTACTGCGAATTGACTTCACAGAGTGTAAGAAAGCATTCTGATTGCTTTGCTTTTCCTGAAGATGGATGCTATAGGTTCTTCCGAAATGTCGGTATACTTCTTCCAGACTGCACGGCGACTCATCTTTCTGTTTATATAAGCACATAAAACGAATCCTCTTGTGGCTGTGTTTGCCTGACGATAACGTCCTGATGTACCTAACCATGTGCAGAGAAACTCGTGTAGTTGGTTGGGGGGGAGAGGTTCTCAGTAGTACCAGTTTTTATGCAACACGTATAATAAAGTAAAATGGGGTGTTGAAGACAAGTGAATGTGCTGCATAAAAGTAACGCCTCCCCTCCCAAAACATTTTGACCACGTAAACTTGCAGTCAAATGCGTTTGTAAGTGGCAAAAGCCGACGAGGAAACGAGACGAAAATGGGTCATAACTTGAAAACAAGGGGCTGAAGGGGCCTCTTTCCACCCCCATCCTCCCACCTCTCTTTCTTTCCCAAGTACTCTCAGTACTTCTGTTTGAAGGGAGGGGTAAAAAAGTCGTATAATAGAAGAGAGACACATACAAAGCCGGAGTGTTCCTAAAAGAAAAGTCAGCCCGAGGAAATGCGCCCATATTCGCTCTCGTTTTCCCCAGCTCTTCCGTTTTATTATCCCGGTCTATGGCCTATAACAAGTCCCCCCCTTCCCGGTACTTCGTCTCGTCCTTTTGTATACAGAAGACAGCGTCTTCGGTCCATAGACGGGCACGCGTCACTTCCTGCAATAGATCTGTTAAACCGCACGCCGGAACCTGGGAAAATGCTGCAGTTGTTGGTTACGTATTTCAAGGGCCGCAGCAAATAGGCCATCCCGAGTGACAGGTGTTAACAGTTTTGAAAGTACGAAGACCGCCAAAATAATATTTATTCTGTCTGAAATATCTTAAGTGGTATTCTCTGTCTGCTACTGGAACGAGGGTGCGTCATCGTCAGTTAGTGACGTAGGCCGTTACGTCATCATTATAATACAGTATCCGGTGTTCATACGCCTGCAGGAAATTCGTACATACTCAGTCTACATCACTCACAGTGCTTGAGGTTAAGGTAAAGGGGGACACCTACTCTTTTGGGTCCCTTTTTTATTTCTAGTGGGGTGGGACTAAGTCCCTTGCACTGCGGCCACTTATGGCTTATTGTACCAGGCCCAGATGATAGGTGAGGGTGATTGTGGAGCAATTTGTGGAATGAAGATTGGCAGGGGAAACCGAAGTACTCGGAGAAAACCTGCCCCAGCGCCACTTTGTCAACTACAAATCCCACTTGACCACACCCGGGATCGAACTCGGGCCGCCGCGGTGGGAAGCCAGCGACTAACCGCTTGAGCTATGGCGCGGCACACTGTTGGGTCCCTTCGTAAGAGCTAACCTTAATTGTTGTGACTGTGCCACAGCCTCGTAATATCTGATTAATAACCGCCGTGAAATCCTCGAAACTTAGTATTCATTTTGTTGCAAATTTCTTCTTGACTTTTCCACATGCACCACCAACTGGAATGAAACATTTCATTGCAAGTTTTCAATTAAGGACATGTCTTTTTGTTTTACGGATGCAGAAACAGGATTGGTCGCTTGGCCGACCGCTAGCGACACACACGGAGAGATTAGGCAAGTCGCCGCGTCATTTCATCGCTCCACGGTTCGTGTAATGTGCAACTTACCGACGCATTTGTCCCATTCCGCCCTTACATCTCTCGCGTTCCCGCAGATTTATTTATTCAGAGGGGGTTGAAACTCTGCGTTCTGTAGGCGCCTCACTGGAGCGGGAATTGAACATGGCCAGTGCACATTAGTGTCTGTCTGCTTCTAATATTTATGTTCCCTGCTCGTTGCATCGGAAGAACTGTAAAATTACTTAACACTGAACCAAAGATGTATTCATTTTGTATCAGAACATTTTGCCAGTTTCCACGAAGCACGTGTATATTCATTTTCAAAAGGAGCATACATTTAGCAAGTTTGAATAAGAGAATGTATTTATCCAGTTTCAGTCAGGGTGTGTATTTATTCCTGCATAATGAAGAGCTTCATAACTTGTAGCCTTCGTCAAATATAATTATAATGATCAGGTCAAGGATGATGAGATGGGCGGGGCATGTAGTACGAATGGCGAGAAGAGGAGTGCACATAGGGTATTGATGGGAATGTTAGAAGGAAAGAGACCACTAGGAAGACCAAGACATAGGTGGGTGGAGAATATTAAAATAGATCTTACAGATATAGGATGGAGTGATATGCACTAGATTGATCTAGCTCAGGATAGTGACCGAAGGAGGGCTCTTGTGGGCACGGTAATGAACCTTCGGGTTCCATGAAATGTTACGAAATTCTTCAATTACTGCGGAACTGACGGAAGAGGGGCCCAGCTCCATGGAGTTAGCATGCATTCTAACTTAATGATCCTTAATATTGTCTGGTTTGTACTCGTGTCTAGCCTTAAGACACATCACAGTATAATATTGTCACTTGTAGGGGTGACTAGACGGGGTTTGGATTGGATGTTGGATTTATGGATCATACGACTCATATACATCGCCACAATTCACAAATCACCACAGCATCCGCTAAGCGTTTTCCAGCCTGTGGTACCTTCACCAGCCGTTCCCTGGCAGCGGGTTCTAACAATCGAGATTCTTCAGCCTTTTAATTGTTGCTGTCGTGTCTGTTGCTACGGAAACGTGTTTACCGAGCCGTTGCCCAGAAACGGTCCTAGTATATCCGTTCATCTCACGGTCGTCGCATAATAACGGCTCTACACGCTATAATATAAATCGTCAACGTATTCGAAGCATTTCCTAGTGCCATCAGTTGATACAGCGTGTTTGGATAACCCAGCAGTCAGAGTTGCTGCTCAAACACGTCTCTGTCTCTCTCGTCCGCAGAGTGATGCTCTTTCCAGCAGTTCGTGGCTCGTGAAGCGCGCAGTAAAAAGGAGATGGTTATGCGCTGTTTTCCAGTCCTGTGAATATCACACGACTTACAAGAAGACTCCGTCCGCCTGTGGCACGATGGAGGTGTTTCGCTCTGAACCTGTGAAACTCTCGTATGCCCACAGCTAAGATCTACTTTTTTTGTTATTGCTAGCGGGGTCACACTAAGTCCCTTGTACAGCGGCCACTTCTGGCCTATTGTACCAGCCCCAGATGATAGGTGAGGGTAATTGTGGAGCAATTGGTGGAATGAAGATTGGCAGAGGAAACCGAAGTACTTGGAAAAAACCTGCCCCAGGGCCACTTTGTCAACCACAAATCCCACTTGACCAGACCCGGGATCGAACCCGAGCCGCCGAGGTGGGAAGCCAGCGACTAACCGCTTGAGCTATGGCGCGGCCCTTAATACATTTGATCACGAAACTGGCTGAGTGTCAGTGGCACCCCTAGACTCGTATTCTGGACGTAATAGTTTCGTATCTCGGTCCGGACACCAGCTCTCCTGACTGAGATCTTTCGTGTTTCTCCGCAGACCCTCCAGGCAAATCCCGGGATCCTACCTTTCCAACCATCACACCCTGGGACGCCATGTGGTCTAGATACTGACGTAAAATAAACCGCGTTAAACAGAACCGTCGCGTAGCAGCGTTCATTGGGACGGGATGCTTAGGGGAATGTTTAGACATAGCAGGGGGACAGAGAAAATTACTTGTTGAGAAGCGTCACAATCAGATACGCGCATTACCAGTGTGAAGAAGCGAAGGAGGATGAGACGGGCGGGACGTGCGACACTCATTATAGAGATAGAAAGGCGTACACAATATGAGTCGGATATCTCAAGGAAAGACGCCACTTCGAAGAGACGATCTTAGATAGGATAATAGTAATATTTGTGGCTGAGTGTGTTTGGGAACGATATTTGGACCGAGAAGGGATGAAGTGATATGGGGTTGGGAAAGCTACATAATGAGGAGCTTCATAATTTGTACTCTTCCCCAATTATAATTAGAATCAAGTCAAGGAGGATGAGGTGGCAGGGCATGTAGCACGAATGGGGGAAAGGAGGAACGCATATAGGATATTGGTGAGAAAGTCAGAAGGAAAGATACCACTAGGAAGACGAAATCGTTGGTGGGTGGATGATATTAAAATGGATCTTAGAGAAATAGGATGGGGTGGTGTGGACTGGATTGATCTGGCTTAGGATGGGGACCAGTGAACACGATAATGAAGCTTCGGGTTCCATAAAGTGTTCCGAAGTTTTTGAAGCCCAACTATCAACATATCACGAAAGATGGAAGGAGTGAGTTACTTACTCGGTTACTTAAGTCAGTCGATTATGCCTAGGAACACGTAGTAGAACCTGAGCAAGTCACGAACCGGAATTCCTTCATGAGAAGTATCACATACCCTTGTGGCCGCGCCATAGCTCAAGCGGTTAATCGCTGGCTTCCCACCGCGGCGGCCCGGGTTCGATCCCGGGCCTAGTCAAGTGTGATTTGTGGTGGACATGGCGCTGGGACGGGTTGTCTCCGAGTACTTCGGTTTCTCCTGCCAAAATCTCTATCATCATAATCACCCGGGGCAGGCTACAATAGGTCAGTCATTGGCCACCGTACCGAGTGGACCCAGTTGGACTCCACCTCCCACTAAGCGAATTAAGAAAAAAAATCAGATTCCCTTCCGAAGTCGCGTCTCAACGCGAGAGCCATTTCCTGGAAGTTTTAATGTATTATTCATAGATTAATATGCATCTCCATTGTTCCTCAATTAATCTTAAGGGCGGGATGTGGGCCGGGGTACGGCCTAGTACTACTTCAGTTCCGACAAGAGGCGTTTGTATTAACAAGGACCACCCGTTTCGGGTAAGCGGCACACTTTGTCATCTGTAATAGGGTAATGGCGGCTGCTACGGCCTCTCAGTGAGTAGCATGTGCTAAGAGTGCTTGGTCACACGAGGGAGACAAGAGAAATAAAGACTGGAAGAAAGAATAAACAAGAATGAAAATAAAGACGAAAGAGAGAATAAAGCGCGAAATGAAGAGAAGGATAGATATAGAGGAATAAACAGAGACATAAAGAAAGACCGAATGATAAGGGAAGAGGCAAAAGGGGAAATGAAAAATGACGTGTATACGAAGGAAAGAAAGAGGTTGAAGAGACGGGAAAGAAAAGAAAAAGAACATAAAACAGAAGGAGACAGAAAGGCAAGAGGGATTATGTATGACGCGGTGCCCCCCCCCCCCNCGAGACGATAATAGACGGTCTCGAAATGTCTGATATCCCCGTTACAAACCATCTCTTTTTAGGTCTAAATATAACGCACTTTCCCCTTAGTTATGTTTCATTAAGTTTATTTCTTCGCTGTTCCTTTAGCTCTCAGTGCACAAATATTCAACACCAGCACATGCTTGAGAGAACGTTGTGTGTTTTAAATCATTTTATAGCGACATAACGGCCCGGTAAGATGTCAGTTTTGCTGCCTTAGTCGTTTATGTCCGATACAAATACGATCATAGCAGGAAAGTTGACCTTATGATGTTACCGTGAAAACGTCAACATAAATCATAGTACGAAACATTAAATGATCGATTTCATCAAAAGTTAATTATTGTGGAAGTCTTTAAAAATAAATCCAGTGATCTCAGTTCTATGTTAAGCGTAACATTACACCGAAACTTAGATATTTTGTAGATTTGTTACGTGTGAAATTCTTATAAAGACATAATAGGTTAATTATCTCTGTCAGGGCACAGGAGAGACTGGAGTTGTAACTGGTTCCCACATCTGTCCTGTTGATCCAAACTACCAATAAAACTCGGGGAAGAGGTAGGAAGACTGGGTCGATTTTACTGCCACCCGTCATTGAATTATTCGCCTATAAAAGCTCTCTCCTTTTCTGTCGGAAGCCAAATTTTATTACGGTGGCCCGGTGCCTTGGAGTGATTTATCGCTTAATGTGTACTGAGGATCCATAATGAGACCAGCCTGCACTTACTGCGGCAGCTGCGCGAGGTTGTTTCAACATCCGAGACTGATCTTACACGTAGTTGTTGTGGACCGAGGAGTGAGTCTCTCCTACATGTCGCTAGATACGAACTGAGGAGTGAGTCTTATAGATGTCGCCTGGTATGAAGTCAGTTTCTCCTAGATGTCGCCTGGTACGAACTGAGGAGTGAGTCTCGCCTAGATGTCGCTTGGTACGAACTGGAGAGTGAGTCTCTCCTAGATGTCGCTAGATACGAACTGAGGAGTGAGTCTTATAGATGTCGCCTGGTATGAAGTCAGTCTCTCCTAGATGTCGCTTGATACGAACTGAGGAGTGAGGGAGTCTTATAGATGTCGCTTGTAATGAAGTCAGTCTCTCCTAGATGTCGCTAGATACGAACTGAGGAGTTAGTCTCTCCTCGATGTCGCTTGGTACGAACTGAGGAGTGAGTCTCTCCTAGATGTCGCTTGGTACGAACTGAGGAATGAGTCTCTCATAGATGTCGCTAGATACGAACTGAGAAGTGAGTGTCTCCTACATGTCGCTAGATACAAACTGAGGAGTGAGTCTCTCCTAGATGTCGCTAGATACGAACTGAGGAGTGAGTCTCCTAGATGTCGCTAGATACGAACTGAGGAGTGAGTCTCTCCTAGATGTCGCTAGATACGAACTGAGGAGTGAGTCTCCTAGATGTCGCTTGGTACGAACTGAGGAGTGAGTCTCTCTTAGATGTCTTTAGATACGAACTGAGGAGTGAGTCTCTCCTAGATGTCACTAGATACGAAATGAGGAGTGAGTCTCTCCTAGATGTCGCTTGGTACGAACTGAGGAGTGAGTCTCTCCTTGATGTCGCTAAATACGAACTGAGGAGTGAGTCTCTCCTAGATGTCGCTAGATACGAACTGAGGAGTGAGTCTCCTAGATGTCGCTTGGTACGAACTTAGGAGTGAGTCTCTCTTAGATGTCTTTAGATACGAACTGAGGAGTGAGTCTCTCCTAGATGTCACTAGATACGAACTGAGGAGTGAGTCTCTCCTACATGTCACTAGATACGAACTGAGGAGTGAGTCTCTCCTAGATGTCGCTTGGTACGGACTGAGGAGTGAGTCCCTCCCAGATGTAGCTTGATATGAAATCAGCCTCTTCAGGATGTCGATGTGAAGCAAGGAGTCTCAATTGCACTATAGAATGTGTGAGATGTGGGTAACGCTGTGTAGTCTCAGTGCACTGAATATGCATTGAGAGCTTTCTAAAGGTACCAGAAGAAACCGAGTGACCACTGTGAATGTTCTTCTTGGGTGCGGTGCAGTGCAGTTCTTTACCTACGCACCAGCGTTTTGAAGGAATTTCATGCGTTTATCTTCGGTGCTGAAGATCAGACTTTGAGGAAGAAAAGCGGTCACTAATATGGGGCGGGCAGAACGAGGATTGGGCTGAGAGCGAACTACAGTCCTCAGTATCCCGTACAGAGCCGTCGCTTTGAATGACGATTCGTTTGTGTTTCGAGTGCCCTGACTGGATTTTTTAATTTTTAAAGCGTCACACATTGTTATGAAACTCCGCTCTTACTACAAGGGATGACAGTACATTCTATTAAATCAAGCTTCGGACAGACACTGTTGTTATTTCTCGGACGTAGAACTTGTGAGACACTCGGTATAGTCCATGACGGTGTAATTGCTTAAGTTACTGCTTGCTCGGTTTATCCCTCGGCCCCGAACACGGAAACAGTATATTCCTCCGCAACATGAGTAAACATCTACCAGACTTCACGGCGCAAGAGCCCAGAAGGTAGAGTCCTTCTAAATAAAAGGACTTGGCGAAGTGGTACTATAGGTCTTCGTGGAACGGCGTCTATTGGCTTCCCTCATTACGCTGTGATAAGACTTCAGCTGGATTTATAACGTGAAACGTCACTGAACAGACACCCCCTCCCCCTCCGCTATAATATGGAAGGCAGAACCCGAATAAGATGCGTGAGTGACGTTTAATGGTTCACTGTTGTTAAAGCGTGAAGCGCTGAAATGAATTGATCTTCTACAGGCAGCACGGAAGCGAGTGCTGCCTTGTCTTACAGCACCACCACCCCCACCCCCCCCTCCACCCATCCTTTAACTATCTCGTAATACAATTATGAAGGCTCTATGTACCTTATTTACATAAAACTTTTTGTCGCCCCAACCTCATCGCTTTGTATACTTTGCTTTACTTATGTCGAGAGAAAGGAATTGCTGGTTCAAGATGGGATGTGACGCAGTATAGTCTGGTAGAAGTATGTTCCGGAGAAAGGTACAGCACCCGACTTGCCTGACAGGTTGGTTTGGAGCAGTGATTTACAAGGAAAAGGAAAGGAGTGAATCCATGAGAAAGGAAACTCTGTTTTAAATATCAAACTGAGATGAAGTAATTAGTTTCAGTTGTTTCACGTGGTACGTACGCTGACCAGTGTCTTCACTGCAGCTTGTGGTTCCTGGCAGAAACACCCGCTAGAACTAACAGGGACCATCTTCAGGTACATATTGTGACATGTAGACCCGATGCTGTAGACAACGCCTGTTGCTGGGCAACACATTCCTAACCCGCAGCATTGGACAAGCTCGAAAGCGGTGTTTTCTGTGCGGTCCGTGCCTAGATGTTATCAGGGAAATTAATGAGTGCAGTTGAATGAAGTGGAGCGAGTTGATTGGCGAGTGAGTTAGAGGACTGCTGCGGTTTAGTCCTTGTGAGCCGTTGCTGTTAGAAGCTAGGTAGCTGTGGCACGGGAATAGTCCGGGAACGTCCGCCGTTAGAAGCCGTTACTAGGTAACGACTGGTGAAAACAGCAGACTGAGAAGGCTTAGTGAATTGTAGAGTGTGTGAATTGTCGATAGCGCTATAGTTACGTTCTGTAAGAGTTCAATAAATCCAACTAGCAATCCAAAGCCCGTCTGTAGTCACTATCACTAACATGATCCAAGTTTTAACATGTTTTAGCCCGCGATGGCTGTACATATAATTATTAAAAACTATTAAAATAATGTATAAATAGGCACACATGCGTGCCGTGGCACTCCTCTTACGTTTACACACACTGTTCCCAGAACTCCTCTTAAATACCCTTTTCTTCTCTTTACAGGTGGGTGCAATTGTTTCAGATATTGGAATGGACACAAAACTAGGTGAGTGCATGACGTATGCAAGTGCTCACGCTTTTGAGGAGCTCTGTGGTGGCGAGGTGTTTTTCCTACTACCTGCGTTTACAGTTGATTGCGCAGATGTGCCGGGTTCGAAACATGCCTGAGTTTGCGATCGTGACTGGATTCTGCGTTCACCGGGAAATAAACTCGGGAGTAACAGAGAGTTCGTTCGCCGCACGGGACATTGCCTGCCCTGACAGGTGCTTTAGTCAGGCCGTGTTTGCCAATGCCTTGTTGCTCCTTGCACTGTCATACTTCTTTGTTCCGTCTTGGTGTCCCAGTAAGGAAATAATATAATGTTTTAATCCCACTTTCCTTATTTTTGTAAAATACAGGGTGGGCCAGACTCAATTAGGCAGTTTTTGATCATTAATAACTAACCAATCCAACAACACACGGGATAATGGGAAAGTACCTTTTGTTGTCGATAGATGGCAGCATCATACGTAATGCTGTGAACGAGGTCAATAACGAGTACGACTTCGACAGGCGACTTGGGTTCGCCGAGTTGATGCTGACCAAGTTTCAGGAGAAACCTGACCTTATCCAGAATATTGTCTGGACTGATGAGGCCAAATTTCACACATCAGGATCGGTCAACAAACACAACTGCGTGTTTTGGCGGCCAGAGAACCCCAGTGCCACCATTGAATACGATTTCCAGTCCCCGGGAGTGATGGTGTGGGGCTGCGTGACGTACGGACTGATTGCCCCGTTCTTCCTTGAAGGTTGCGTCAGGGGGGAAACCTACATAAAGTTGCTGAGGGAAAGTGTCATCCCAGAACTTCAGAGGAGAGAGAACTTTGATGAACTGTGGTGGCAGCAAGATGGGGCCCCACCACACTTCGCCAATATTGTTCGGGCGTTCTTGCATCAGGTTTTTCCTCAACGTTGGATTGGCCGTCGAGGGCCTGTGGAGTAGCCAGCCCAATCACCCGACATCACCCCACCAGACTTTTTCCTTTGGGGTAACCTCAAAGACAAGGTGTACGCTAATCCCATTGACAGTGTGAAACATCTGCGTGAGGTGATTGTTCAGTAGTTCAATAAAGTTCCGGTGAATGTGTGTAGAAAGGCGTGTGAAAATGTTGCTTTGCGTCTGCAAGCCTGTGTTGACTTAGGTGGTGCCCAGGTTAACCAGCATCTTGAAAATCGATGACTTATGTGTGTGCGATTCCATTTTTGTAACCATTGCAATTGTTGACATTTATCAATAAAAATAACATCTAATCAAAAACTGCCTAAATGAGTCTGGCCCACTCTGTAGAAGGTTTATGATATCGCTTTGCTGTCTGTGTATTTCCCTCCTTGGGAAGTCACAATTCTAACGACGTTTCTCTCTAGTTTATGTTCTGTTAACTGGTGCACTGTCCAGTTCCTTCAGCGCAGTAACGTGAACTGGTGCACTGGCCAGTTCCTTGAGAGCAATAACGTACTTCATTGACGTGTCGCCCGCTACCGCCTTAAAGACTTTTTCTTGCGTCAGTTTTTACCCTCTCGTCGAGTTCCATCATGACCTCCGGCTCCCCACTGGCTCGCAGTTTCATTAACTGCCCCCACGTCTGGCCAACGGGGACACAGCTCAGATTCGTCTCCTTCCCTCCTCCCCCCAGCCTCGTCATCTGAGCGGTTCACAAACCGTGGTACACGATACCCATATTACATGTTCTGATGCCTATTTTCCATACAATATTTAGTATTAAGCACGTTTATACAAGAACTTATGTGAAATTCTTATTTTCCTTGTCTCTTCTTTTGATACTGTCAAAAAGAAATAGTTTTGAACAAAATTGTACATTGTGATGCCAGAGATTGGCTTAGTTGCCTGGGGGTTACTGCTCAAAATGAGAGATGTGGTTAGAGAATTGATCTTCAGTTTGTATATTACACGCTTTAAATCGCCTCTAAATCAGCCGCTTTAACACACTAAGACTCTGCATTCTGCCCACAGAGTGTATCTGTGTTCCGTAGGGTTCTCACAATAAACAGCAGTAACCAGTTGGGCTCTGTATAGGAGACGTAGTGTTTCCTGTGAGGTACGGACTGCATTCTTATATACATTCGTATATGCATTCGTATATTGCATTCTGCCCACAGAGTGTATCTGTGTGTTCCGTATGGGTCTCACAGTAAACAGCGACTGTTTCCCTACACAGCACTAACCGGTTGGGTTTTGTATAGGAGACGTAATGTTTCCTGTGAGGTACGGACTGCATTCTTATATACATTCGTATATGCATTCGTATATTGCATTCTGCCCACAGAGTGTATCTGTGTGTTCCGTACGGTTCTCACAATAAACAGCGACTGTTCCCTAAACAGCATTAACCGGTTGGGTTTTGTATAGGAGACGTAATGTTTCCTGTGAGGTACGGACTGCATTCTTATATACATTCGTATATGCATTCGTATATTGCATTCTGCCCACAGAGTGTATCTGTGTGTTCCGTACGGTTCTCACAATAAACAGCGACTGTTCCCTAAACAGCATTAACCGGTTGGGTTTTGTATAGGAGACGTAATGTTTCCTGTGAGGTACGGACTGAATTGTTATATATACTGCATTCTGCCCACAGAGTGTATCTGTGTGTTCCGTATTGTTCTCACAGTAAACAGCGGCTGTTTCCCTAAACAGCACTAACCGGTTGGGCTTTGTAGCGGTGACGTAATGTGTTTCCTGTGAGGTACGAACTGAATTTGTATGTATTGTTTAGAAGAAATTCAGGTGTTAAAAGGGTTAAGTTTATATTGTTAAGTACTGATTATAAGCCCTTTCCCTGGTGATAACTTGGTGTTGCTCGGAAGGGGGTGTGTGCAATACCAGGCCGCAATAAAAATACATTATCCCCTCCTTTAAACAGCTTGGTCATTATAATGACAATGTTACGAGCTAGACTATCGGGGTTCGGTTCCCGTAGAGTGTGGTAGTTGTAATGTCTCCATAGTTTCCAGACCTGCTCTGGGGCTCACCGGTACTATCCAGTGGGTATGGGGGCTCCTTCCGGAGGTTAAAGCGGCTGGAGCGTGACTCAGTTATTGGTTTAGTGAGTTTCGTCAGCCAGTTGGTACGCGGTTATATGGTTGAGGCACAAGCCGGAAGGTTGCCGGTTCGATTCCTGATGAGGTCATTGGATTTTTCAATTGACCTAATCCTTCCAATTCTTGGCCCTGGTGGTCGACTCAGCCTCTAACAGAAACGAGTACCAGGAATCTTTCCTGGGTGGAAAGGGCGGCCGGCGCGTAAGGCTGACCAGCCTCACCGCCATCTGTGGGCCGATTGTCAAGAGAATGTGGGAGCCTCGACGTCTCAGAACCCTATGGGCCTTCCCGGCCTGTTACAGGGATAGCCTCACTTTCTTTTTTAGTCAGCCAGTTAGTGAGTCGCCGTTCACGGTAGCCGAATGGTCTAAGGCATGTACTGTCCTCACTCGCTCGGACGACGTGATCGTGGGTTCGAATCCCATACAAGGCATGGACGTTTGGTATGTGTATGTGTTTATTCTGTGTTTGTGTTGTCCTGTGTTTAGGTAGAGGCCTTGCGACGAGCTGATCGCTCGTTCAAGGAATCCTACCATCTGTTAAATGATCATGAAACTGAAAATCAGAGGCCAGGGCCCAGGGGGCTGTAGCGCCAGTGAAAAAAGTTAGTGAGTCTGTTAATTAATTATTCAACACCTTAATGAAGACACGATGGACTTGTGAATGTGCACTGTCTAATGACAAAGATATATTTGTCTTTGTCGAAGCGCTTTACAGTGAAGATGTGTAGTAACTTCGCGCATAAGGGCCGCGCAATAGCTCAAGCGGTTAGTGGCTGGCTTCCCACCACGGCGGCCCGGGTTCGATCCCGGGTCTGGTCAAGTGGGATTTGTGGTGGACAAAGTGGCGCTGGGGCTGGTGTTCTCCGGGTACTTCGGTTCCCCTGCCAATCTTCATTCCACCAATTGCTCCACAATCACCCTCACCAATCATCTGGGGCTGGTACAATAGGCCAGAAGTGGCCGCAGTACAAGGGACTTAGTCCTACCCCACTAGCAATAAAGAAGAACTTTGTGCATTCTTGTATCTGCATGTATCAGCAAGTTTGTGTAAAGTTGGGGTCGCCCGGAGGAGCGAAGGTGTGAGTAGGGCTGACACCCCGGGCCGCTAGTCTCCTCCCGAGCACAAGCCTCAAGTTATGTGCGTCGCAACATATATGCCCCTCCCCCCTCAACTCAGGGTCCCTTGCCGTCGCTATGGATGTTGTTTTCCACTGTCTCCTTTCTCTTCGCCCCCCCCTCCCCCTCCTCCCACTTTTCTTTCTTCCCAATCCATCTATTTAACCATTAATGTCGATCCGTCCTGTTCTTTTACTCCTCTGTGCCACTTCTCTTCGTCACTGGGTTTCCTCGTCTTTCTTTTGTTGGTCTGTTCATGCTTTTTTATATTATTCCCATTTTCTTCCATCGGTTGTCCTTTTTTAGCATTGTGCTGTTCAGCTGTTCTCCACATTATAAGTGATCTTATCATGTATCAGAGAATGGGATTGCTTTTGTCTTCACTGTTATGGTCTCGTATCTAAAACACCGACGTCGTCATAACTTGATGAGCGTCTAATTTATGATGGATTTGCGGTTCCCCCCAGTGGCACTATACATACTGCCGGCTTTTGGGGTGTGATGTCATGTAAAACTAAAGCTGTCCCTGTACCAGGCCGTGGAGGCCCATAGGGGTGTGAGACGTCGAGGCTGCCACATTTTCTAGACAATCGGCTCTCAGATGGCGGTGAGGTTGTCAGCCTTATCTCATTGGGAATCGAATCCGCGACCTTCCGGCATGTAACATAGTGTCTCAACCAAGAAGGCTAGTAGTCTGGCAATTTTCGGACGTTTCACAGGAACGTACTGCCCTTCGTCTTCGAGGTCAAAGAGCAAGCAGTAGAGCTCTTGGATGACATTTGTCCGGCTTGCCATGCAGGAAGGCCTGAAATTCATCAATTCGTCTATATGTTTAAAAATTGAATCCCTACCTCACAGAAGTAACCGCATCTCTATTGCAGAGAGAAGCCAATTTAATGCTTGTGGTTTGTGCAGTAACCAGTGCGCCTTGGGGGTGGGGGGTTCGATGCTGCCCTGCCGACTTTCGCATAGTGATACGGCATGGAATGGGTGAAGTTTGCCTCCTTTTCCCTAGACGCCCTCATGTGGTGTGGAGGAAATGCCACTGCGTAATTCAAGAAGACGCTGTTATTGCTTTTGCAACTATGCAGTGGCGGCTGGTGCGATGGAATCGCCTTTTAATATTGAGGTTGTGTGTCTTAAGGTTTGGTTTGTTATGTGTACAAGGGACATTTTATGGGTATCTGTAGTTAACGCTTTAAAGAACAGCGGTAACTGTTTGTATCGCCCGTTTTGACGTTCAGAAAGTTTTCGTTTTTCCTGCGCGGTGTATTTTTGCGTTTCTTATTATTATCAGAACGAACAGCGATATCCTCCCCTCTCCCCGTAAGTAGCATTATCAGAATGATCTTTGCAACCAATGCGCAGTGTGTTTTCTGTGGAATGGACCAGGATTCTTTTTTCTTTATCGTGTATGTAGTGTTTATTTTGGGAAAATGTTGTGATGGCGAGGGAAGTTAGTGTCGGGATTCCTACGGATTTGCACATTTTGAGCTCTGAATGCCAAAATCGTTTTTCTCACTTCGAATTCAGTCTGTCTGTGTGGACGTTCCCCTTGCTAGCGACAGAACTGGCGGACGGATTTTGATTATATTTAATATTCAGGAGTTTTCCCTCTTAAATCGGTGTCCGGTCAATATGAGCATTCTAGCTCCAAAAATAGGAGCGCTCCAGATGGGCCCTAGCAAACAAAACGGCGATTTTCTTTGAAAACGTCTGTAACTATTTTGACTAAATTTCGATACTCTGTGGATACCTCCCAAAATAGAACGGGGTCAGGCGCTATCCCCAGGAAGACAGAAATACGCCCTCTAGGGACCCGGATAGTTCCGCAACGTCTGCATGTCCCCAGCCTATGCAATCAGCGACCAACAGTGCTCCACCGAAACAATCAATTTCGTTTCCTGGGTGAGGCAGTCAGGGCCAATCACATAAGAGGGAATATGTGCAATTTATTTGCGCGGAAGTTCGAACGTTATTAAGATGAACTTCAGACCCCAAGACTGAGGTCAAGATTGCATCCATTAATCACTTCTGCATACAAGAACCACATTTGCAACCTTCCAGTAGGCACGGTCCTGGATACGTTGTTAAGAAAACAGATGCTGTGTCCGGCTGACAGTGCAAGTTGGCCTTATCAAAAAGACGGCCCCCTGCCTCACCCCCCCCTCCGCTGTTGTCGGCAGCTTCTTCACCCCCATCCCCTCCCCCCGGCCCCCTCGACATCAATCTTGTGACCCTTGTAAGAAGTGACCACCACAGCTGGCCTGCGCTTGCTATTCCGTCAGATGTTTAAATTCGCGCAGAGCTAATCTGGTAATGACCACACGAGAATGGACGTCATATTGTCTCGGTTATCCTGTGTCGGAGGGTATCCAGTTTGACTCTCGGTTGGAAGACCCTTTTTTTCTTTGAGGTCTCCTGATTTTCCACCGTTCCTCCAGTCGAATATCGGGTGATACTGTAAAGTAGTCCACGACATGTTTGTGCTCCTTTGAAGAGAGAAGAGAAACTGGAGGAGAGAACACTTGGCAGACCATATATAAGGATTCAGTTCATACCTCACAGGAAACACATTGCGTCACCGCTACAGAGACTTGTCCGTTAATGCTATTCAGGGAAACGATCACCTTTCGTTTTCATAATCATAGGCCGTATTTTTAGACGTGGCCACGTGATTGCGCTTAACAACTGAGTAGCTTGTCAAGTAGCAGCTTCATTTGAGAGGGAGGGCGGGTGGCTGACCTACCCTTAATCTCAGTTGGTGGACTCGTCCAGATCACTTCGCAGTCTGAAGACATGGACAGTTAATTTGATTTAGTTGCCGGCTAGAGTTTACCATGACACAGACTCGTACAAAATTAGTATTTGTTGTGTGCTTGTTTTCAGAATTTTGTATGTTAGCTTACATTGAAAACTGTTGGAGGTGGGGGAGTCTATTTGTGCATGTGGAAATGGGCCTGTTTTGATGAAGTTTGTCGTAGGCCTTTTTTTCCATTATTATTTGACCCCACCCCTCGCATGGACCATACATTGCTGTACCATCTGCTACGGCGTTGCTATCTGCTCCTCTGCTTCTCTCTCCTCTCCAAAACTTTGAGTCCACAGAGGCTGCGGGGGTGGGGGTGGGGGTGGAATGAGCAGATGAGTTGGGGTAAAAATACAGAGCGAAGCGAGAGGGATGTTGCACAGCCATTTTGGTATTCCTGCACGTAGCTATGAATATTCACTACGTATTATGTAATCATAGTGTAGCTATGCTAGAAGCTTATTGCCGTACAGTCGCTTCCACCAATGGTTGTACCCGTGCATGTTTATAGCTTCGCATGTTAACAGGCGATACAGCGGAACCTGTGACGTTGGCCACGTGTAAGATGTCTCTGCCCTGATTGGTCGCATTTTCACGGAACCGTCCTTATTGTAGCCCTTCACATATGACAATCGCCATTATGGCCACTTGTGTTATCGTGTATAGTATGCACCTTCCTGCATTCCACGGTTCCTCGTATGTTTTGTTTGTGTACATATTTTTACTTGTTGCGACTTTTTCTGTATATGCCACACATAGCTACATCGCCATAGACTGATAATCGGGAGGTACTCGGTTTGATTCTCGGGCGAAATTAGACTGAAGTTTTCCCCGCTTTTCCTCAGTCCGTCCAGGAAATGCTGGGATAGTACGCCGCATACACCACGACCATTTGTTTCCACATCGGGCGTCCTACCCTTGGACCCTGTGCTTTCTAGCTACTGACACTGTCGTGAAATAAAGCACAAAAGAAATGTTAGTCGCATAAGAATTTTTTTGTAATTGTCTCTTGAAATAAATATGACCCACCGCTATGAACCAGCTAGGTACCCTTCCTGCTGTGCCTTCATGGTTGATAGATCGATAATTAATTCACTGATTGGTTCCATCTCTTGTTAGTTTCTTCGTTATCAAAGTCCGAATATATTTTTCGCCATTAATGGATCATTACAATTTGCCGACAGAAACATTTATCGCGTTCACTACCAATCCGTTAATTTGATATGAATTGTGTACTCTGCCATTTTTTTTAATTCGCATAGTGGGGGGTGGAGTCCTGTTGGGTCCACTCGGCACCGAGGCCACTGATTGGCCTATTGTACCTGCCCCGGGTGATTATGATTATGGAGAATCTGGTGGAATGAAGATCGGCAAGGGAAACCGAAGTACTTCGAGAAAACCTGCCCCAGCGCCACTTTGTCCACCACAAGTCTCACTTGACAAGACCCCAGGATCGAACCCGGGCCGCCGCGGTGGGAAGCCAGCGACTAACCGCTTGAGCTATGGCGCGGCCTAGTCTGCCATTAATGTCGGGTCAGTAATAAAAGGAAGTTTTGCAAAAAGGGTTGACATGGTGGCGAAAATAACACAAGACAAGAAAGTGTTAGTCAAGATGGACGCAAATTAATACTTTTTGATAAGATTTTATACCAGGCTGCTGGCGTCTTAAGTTGGCCGGATATGAGCGGAATCACAGGTGGCCAAGATACATTTAACTTTTTTTATTTTATTGCTAGTGGGGAGGGACTAAGTTCCTTGTACTGCGGCCACTTCTGGCCTATTGTACCAGCCCCAGATGATAGGCGAGGGTGATTGTGGAGCAGTTGGTGGAATGAAGATTGGCAGGGGAAACCAAAGTACTCTGAGAAATCCTGCCCCAGCGCCACTTTGTCCACCACAAATCTCAATTGACAAGACCACGGGATCGAACATGGGCCGCCGCGGTGGAAATCCAGCGACTAACGCTTGAGCTATGGCGCGGCCTTTAGGTTTAAGTATCGCTTTCAAACCGGTTCCTATTTTGTGTGTAGTCGTATCTCTCACATGTGGAATTATCAGTGAAGAGAAACATGTCCTGCCATCTGTTGACACTTCTAGCCAACAATTTGTATAATCTTATGGACTTAATCTGTGACTTAAGCAAAGATGTATATCAGTGATTGTACTGTGATTGACATTAAGTTTCCGAAGGATCTCAGATTACGAAGATGTGACCTGTATTTAAATAGAAATAGGATATGGACCAGTAGCTGGATTTAGTTGTAACGGCGGTGAACTTTAGCTTTCCCTGGCAGAAGTAATCTTGTTTAGCTGAGTAGCCGTCGTCCCTCCTAGGAAAGGAAGGCTCTGAAGGCTGTACGTGTTGCAGTTCTGTACCACACATTGCGCCCAACTGTACAGAATCGGCGCCGCGTTTCGTACGAGAAGACATCAGTTTCTGTTGTACGCGGCGGGTTTGCATATGCATGTTTTTATGCTGATGAGAACAACTGAAGTTGTAGAGTTATTCAGTGAAAGCTGCGCTACCCAACTGCATCCTGTGTTCTCTGTTCCTTGTCTGGTTGATATCAGCGAGTATTAGCCGTGTCTGTCGATAGCTATGAATGAACGCAGCAAGGTGGCTCAGGCTGTAGATATTCCGAATTGTATTCGAGAGGTATGTGGTTCGAATCTAGGCTAGCGTAGAGCTCCCTTTTTTTTTAAGATCGAATGTTTGGATGATGACCAGTAACGAATCTGAGAGAATGTGAAGAGAAGTGACCGTGGCCTATTTTCAGGTATTATCCCGTCATTCGCCAGGTTGCGAATGGGGAAAACGTCGAACCACTACAGCCAAGATATGCGATTTCCCCCCCCAAGATTCCAACCCGAGTACCTCTAAAATATAAATCACAAGTGTTATCGCTTGAATCGAGAGCTCAGTTGGTATAGGTACGGGCTGGACGGCTGGGTTTCGATTTCCGGCAGAGACAAGAAGTTCATTTCTACTCCACAATGTCCAGACCGGCTGTGGGGCCTACCCAGCCTTCTGTACAATGGGTACCGGAATTTCTATCCACAGGAGTAATGTGGCCGGGGCGTGAAGCTGATCATTCACCTCAATCTAGTACCGAGGTCAAGAATAGTGGAGCTATACCATCAATTCCCAATACGTCTTCATGGCGTAAGCACGGAGACAACCTTACGTTTCTTCTTTATCGCTTTCTTTCCTGTCCTCGGTCCTAGATTAAGGGAATGGACAGTTTCACGTGTCGGCCGCATTATCCCCGGAGAGAGGGGTCCCAGTACCTACTGGATATGAGTCTGTGTGGGCCCAGAATATATCTGGATGCCCCTGAACGGAATCGAAGCCACTCTTTCTAGGTCTTGCATCCCTTATCCTACTCGCTATACCTACTGAGCTATCCCGGTTCGCTAAATAAATAAACAAAGATAGACATAGGAGCCGAACTGTTGCCCTGTAGTGCAGAAAATGGATTGTCACGTTTCCAGCTCTGTACTGGTGCAGACAACAAGAGGCAGAGGTCACAGTGCATGAACAGCGAACCGCGCTAGTTCTGTTTCCACGTGGCTTTCCCCTTTGAGTCTGATACCATCATTACAGTATCAGGGAGTCCCCGTCAAGCGAAACTAACAGACCTCTCTAAGTAATTGCGCTGCTATAAAACTATAGTGAAACTTAATTTATCTCGATAATTACACCTACCGCTATACACGTTTTCACACTTTTTATATAGCAGTTTTCTTTTTAATAACACGTTTTTTAATATGTGTATGCGTTATTACAAATTATATCTTGTAATGAAAGCCCATTGCATGTTATGTGCGCAGGAAATGCCTGTAGACTTCCCTTCCCGAATCAGAATAAGCTAAGGAAAAGTAATTCCTTATTAGGGACAGCAAATGCCGATCCCAGTGGCCCTACGGTCTAAGGCATGAACCGTCTTCGCCCGTTCGACCTCTGGGATCGTGGGTTCGAATCCCACTCGAGGCGTCGGTGTCTGTATTATGTGCATTTATTCTGTTTGTGATGTTCTGTGTGTAGGTAGCGGCCTTGTGGCGGGCTGATCCCCCATGCAAGGAGTCCTACCGACTGTGTATAGATTAAGGAACTGAATAGCGACCAAGATCCACAAGGGCTGTAGAGCCATAGAGACGGATAGATAGGTATGTAGATAGATAGATAGATAGATGGATAGATAGATAGATAGACAGACAGACAGATAAGCACTACTCGGATGGGAGACCTCGGTGCATGGATAAAGAGCGCTGCTGACGTAAGCAGCTTATGTTCACTTCTGAACTGACCACTTGAGCACGGCTTCCCAACGACAATGAAGCGCCGTGAAATTCTCCTGTAATTCCGTTTTGTTCATTTTATTTGTTTGGTTGATTGATTCTTCTCCCCGTTTCTTCTCTCTTCGCCGTTCTTTACTCATTTCT
>NW_019745088.1:312728-345739 GCF_002891405.2 Cryptotermes secundus
GTTCTTAGACCTGGCCACTCTTAACAGAATGCGCGGCGGGTTTCGTCGCGTCCACCGACTGAAATAAGGGGCTCAGGGTGTGCATGGCTGATAATAATAGGGCCACAGTTACAGTGCGTCATACTTCCTCACACAGTGCAGCTGCAACAACAGTCCCGCTACTTACAGCCAGGTCTGTCCTCACACATAATCCATAGGTCATGTCTAAGAGCACAGCATGTATGTATGTACACGAAAGTACCTCACTGTCTACCCATCTGTTTGCGATCTGTTCATATAACCGTACCTATATATTGTGGAATATAGACCCATTGCTAGACAACAACCGCGAAAAAACATGAAAACGGCCATTGCTAGGCAACAGTTTCTTGAATACGCAACAGTACAGCTTAGTAGCAGCGCGCACGCAGCAATGGAGATACTGCTGGAAGCGGTGTTCTACCTGAACACTAGTTGGCCTATTGTGGCCTATTTGGTGGAATGAATATTGGCAGAGGAAGCCGAAGTACCCGCCCCAGCGCCACTTTGTCCACCAAAAATCCCACTTGACCAGACCCGGGGTCGAACGTGGACCGCCGCAGTGGGAAGCCAGCGACTAACCGCTTGAGTAATGGCGAGGCCATGAATCAGTTTTACTGTACATTTGTTTATTGGACGCCATGCGATCTGAACTCATAGAGGTAAAGTTGTCCCTATGCTTAACTAATTAAACACAACGCCATGAAAATGTATGGGGGAGTGGATGTGTAACTCCACCATTCTTGACCTCGGCACTAGTTGGAGGTGAGTTGTCAGCTTCACGCCCCTGTTGCTTTATCCCCAGTACCCATTGGGTAGGAAGCTGGGTGGACATCAGAGCCGGTCTGGACGACGTTGGAGAAAATTCTTGACACTACCGGGACTCGAACTCTGCCGCCCTGTCCCACGACACAGAGTCCGCCAACCCGAAGTGGCGCTTAAGGCTTGTAGCATCCCATTTCGAGGGGAGACAAGAGAATGCGATTGTATGCAGTACGGGATCAGGTTCTTTCTTTTTTTTTGTCTGCTAGCCCTGGAGTATGCTGGCTATGTAAGGGTGGTTAGGGGTGAGTTCGGCTCCTGATTGATTGCATCCCAAGTTCCAAAGCGGGGGTGTGGGGAGGGGGGGGAAACCGCAAAGCCCCATGGGCCATTTCCGAACAAAATAGACTCACCCCTTCCGCCGTTTTTTGCAATACATTCTAGTTGGGTTAGAATTTTTTGCGCCCCTTTCCAAAACCACCGAGCTCGCCCCCCCTCCCCAAAGAAATTTATTTGATAGGTGTCTTCAATTAACATGAACGGACCCCAGTTGATGAAGCAGTCGCATGCGAAGTTGACACGGTTTTTGTTATTTGCTGCCAGTTACGCTGGAACACTAGTATCCCCACGGAGGAGCCTTCTTGAGAAGCTGATGGTCGCTGAACTGGTTTAAGATTTTGAACCCCTTATTCATAAAACTAGTAGTAGCGTTCGGACCATGCACCACTGCTTGCACTGGTTGTGTGGCAGCTTAGTTTGCCCTTGTCCCTGTGCTTAGCTAATTAAATACTACGCCATGAAGGCGTATGGGGGTGTGGATGTATAGATCCACATTTTCTTGACCTCTGCACTAGTTGGAGGTGAGTGGTCAGCTTCACGTCCCAGCCGCTTAACCCCCGGGGAAAGATCCCCCCGGTACCCACTGGACAGGAGGCTGGTTGGGGACAAGAACCGGTCTGGAGGACGTGGAGAAGAGAAAAGTCTTGCCCATACCGGGACTCGAATTCGGACTCTTCGGCCGTCCATCCCATTACCAGTTGCTATATCGCCTGAGCTATCCCGGCTCTCAATAACAGTAATGATAATATAAGGTTGAGGCACTAAAGCCCTGGGGGTAAGGGCGGCCAGCGCGCAGGGCTGACAACCTCACCGCCATCTATGAGCCGACTGTCTAGAAGATGTGGGAGCCTCGACGTCTCACAACCTTATGGCCCTCTACGGCCTGTCACAGGGATAGCTTTACTCTTTTTTACAACAACAATAATTTCGGGCCCCGTAATTGGAAAGAGATCGAGATTATTAAGATGAGTCGGGGCATTGAATTTTGATTGAATCAGTAGAAGGGAGCAGCTGGGAGATTTGGGCCTGGATGTGACAATGTTAAATATATGAGGTTGTATACTTCATTTAAGCGTCTCAGGAGGGAGTCCAGGAGAACGATTTTGTGAGCGAGGTGATGACCGTACAGACAACGAATTGCTTTACGAAATCGGCGATTGTCAGCTTCTCCATAATATCCTTTACTCCACGGCAGAACTTGGGGCCATTCGTAACTTCCGCGTTTCTGTTTCAGTTTCGACGTTTCGGTATAAATTCTATTCGCCATTGGTCAACCAAGGTACATACAGACGAGCCTTATGTTTATGTTGTTTGCACTCTCGTGCTTTCAGTTATAATTTACCCCCCAAAAGTGATACAACACAGCACAACGGACCTCCCCCTCCACTCTCCATGCGTTTCTCTGACTTTGATCACGGTCTATTACTAATTTAATTGAAGCGCGTCTGTAGCAATTTAACGTAGAGATGAATTTGTATTGCGGTAAAAACGCTCGTGGTTAACTGGCTTAATCATGATTAAGTACGTGCATGTTACTGTGGAATGGTGTTTTTGTAAGCCGTGGGATATGCACTTGATGAGATCCATATCATGGGATACATTGCACCTGTTAATGATTGTAGTGATGACGTCACTTTATGCGTGTACGGACCCTTGAATGCTAGAACGGAACAAGTCCACTCTCATACTTCGCTCCGGGCAGTGCTTCTGTAAGAGCCGTGTCGGAGGCAGGATAGCTCAGTCAATATAGTGTACGAATGCCGGAAGCCTGTTGAAGCAGAATCTGCTGACTGTGCAGCCTCGCTCCCGTCTACCAGACTATACGACGTCACGTCACAGAAGACCGTAATGTTATTGTTTCCTGCCATGAGAACCCAAAATCTCATAAAACATACACATATTTTCAGTGACATGTAAAAGTAAAGCTATCCCTGTAACACGCCGCGAAGGCCCATAGGGCTGTGAGATATCGAGGCTCCCACATTTTCTAGACAGTTGGTTCTTAGACGGCAGTGAGTTTGTCAGCATTACGCGCCGGTCGCCTTTTACTCCCAGGACCTGGTACTCATTTCTGTTAGAGGCTTAGTCGACCCCAGGGCCATAGTGTGGCTGGAAGGATTAGGCCAATTGAAAAGTCCAGTGAGCTCGTCGGGAATCGAACCAGCGACCTCCCGTCAAGTAGCACAGCCTCAACCATCTGCCCTACCGCGTACTCCCATTGTTTGCAGCATTATACATATTACGACTTAATACAAATGTTGGCCGCGCCATAGCTGGCTTCCCTTCGCGGCGGCCCGGGTTCGATCCCGGGTCTGGTCAAGTGGGATTTGTGGTGGACAAAGTGGCGCTGGGACAGGTTTTCTCCGAGTACTTCGGTTTCCCCTGCCAATCTTCATTCCACCAATTGCTCCACAATCACCCTCACCTATCATCTTGGGCTGGTACAATAGGCCAGAAGTGGCCGCAGTACAAGGGACTTAGTCCCACCCCACTAGCATTAAAAAATAATACAAATGTTATGTTTTTTGGAAAATTTCGATCGTCGTGTTTTTATTTAAAACATGTCGTTTCGGAGACTAGATTCTGTCTCCGTCCTCAAGCGAAACCTGGTCGGAGGAAAGGGAGTAACTATCGGTTGGGCCCAACTGAGTAGGTTTCGCCTGAGAAAGGAGACACAATCTAGTCTCCGAAACGATGTGTCTTAAATAAAAACACGACGATCGAAAATTTCCAAAAAAACATAACATTTCTATGTTTAATGCTGGAAACATTGAGGGCACGCGGTAATGTGGTTGGTTGAGGCCCTCTGCTACGAGCCGGTAGGTCGCGGGTTCCATTCCCGATTAGGTTTTTGGATTTTCTTCAATTTACCTAATCCTTCCAGCTACACTCTGGCCCTGGGGTCGACTCAGCCTCTAACAGAAATGAGTACCAGGAATCTCCCTCCGTGCAAACGGCAGCCAGCGCGTAAGGCTGACAACCTTACCGCCATCTGTGAGTTGATTGTCGCAAAATATTTTAGCCTCGGCGTCTCACAACCGTATGGGCCTCCACGGGCTGTTCTAGGAATATCTTTACCTTTATACTTTTCTGAAGGGTGGAACGCACCTGTACTGTTATTCTTCTGAGGTGCTTTATACAAAATGCCGAAGAGTGTAAATGCGCCCTGGTACTGAAAATTCAGAGGACAGACAGCATGGAAGATCGTGCATCGTATACAACATGTAGGTTCCGAGGTTCTCTCAGCGGTTGGGATGTAACGCCGAGTCATTCGTTGAAAGTCAACGACGTTTAGAAGGTACAAGCCGGTTTCATGCTGATTTTTTGCCTGACTTGAAAATGGAGGCGAAATATTCCTCCGAAACGTCGGTTAACTTTCACTGGACTATACGTCGTTATATCGCAGAAGATGGAGCTCTACTATACAGCAAGCCGGCACCTGAACCGCTGTTGTAGACTGCAGCTTGCGTGCTGCAGCGTGCTAGATCTGATACTGGCTACACACGAACAGTGTCATAATGTGTCAAGTGAACCCCCCCTCCCCCATCCATGTAATTATTATTGTCCGACGCACTGAGTTGAGTTATTACATGATTTGATACGATCTCTTAAAACTGAACTCACGGTCGTAGGCGTTAGCTTCATACGTGTATGTGCAGCCGGGCGTGGACTTTTGTTGCCCACTTTCTTTAGTGTTGTTCTCTAACGACAGAGTTGCCACGCATTTCATGGTACAAGTACGTCTCACTCTTAGGTTCGTTTCAATATTATCGTCATAGATTTCCCGCAAGTGGTCTATTCGATCGTAGATTTCCGGCCACATTATCACTCCTTTAATTAGTATGTGTACTTAGGACTGTTTTGCCCTTAGACGACTTCGCTTACATTTATAACGTATAGAAGTCTGTATTCGTACAAATTTCTGTTTATCATCATCGGCAGAAGAGCCCTTTTGGAGCCGCAGCCTTCCTTAGAAGATTCCGTCAGGTTTGTCTGTTCTAGACCTTCTCGTTTGCACTCTTTTGGATTTCACAATGGTAATTTTTCTTTTTCAGAGCAAGGTCGTCAGCGTGGCGTCCAACCCCCAGCCTGGAGGACCAGGTCCCCGTATTTATATCCCCCAGTAACAGGGTGGCCCAGTTACACCCCAGGCATGGGATTCCCATTACGTCACCTACGACTCGCAGGGCTACGATGGAGGTATTCTAGCAAGCCTCCACACGGGGTATAAAATGTAATTAGTCCCAGAAAATTGGAAAATTACGGGAGAATTGCATGGGTTCTGATCCCAGAGCAGTTCTTTGTTTCGAAAGGCAAATGACTGACCCGTTTGGTGTATTCGGAGTGTGTTTGTTTCGAACCTCAGCAGGAACGTCGGCCACCCTGAGACGCTGTGGTTTTCCTCAGGCCTCTCATACGGATGCCGAGATACTAACTTCATTGTTCGAGTCGGTAGTTTAGAATTCTTGAGACGCTGACAGTCGCTCAGCTACTCAGTTAATTATACGGTGATCATAGGAGTCCGGCCCTCGTCCCTGCCCCGAATGAGGTAGGTTCACACCGTCCCGTCTTACTTAAGATTCGTTTTAATATCCTCATCAACGCCTAAGTCTTTCAAGTTGTCTCTATCTGACAGGGTTTCCTACGAAAACTGTGTGTGTGCATTTCTGTCTGCTCTCATACATGCTCCATGCGACATCGTCATTAAAACAACCAGTTTTAATATTTACTTCCTATGTTGCCGTCTGGAAAACAAAAGATTGTGGACTGAACGGCAGCCAACAGCAGGATGAACGCGTGCGCAAATGTTCGTTGCATTTTCAACAAACACTGTATGTATTCCATTCAGTTGTTCACTAACGAAACATTTATATCCTGCGCCTCGGCGGGCCTAGTTCTTATTCTCTACCACCAGGAGGCACTTGTGTGCTGTAATGTAACATGGGGGACATACTGGACAGGGTCACCTCTCTGATCGACGGTGGCGTTTTATGCATTATTTCTTCTACCGTCGATCTTATCGATCATGGCACTATACGGGTAAGAATCTGGGAGACTGTGTGCAATGGCTGTTCGTCACCCCAGCGCTATAGTTAGCGCTTGCAAGGGGGTAGGATAGGGGAGTGTGCTAATGGGGTTTCCTGCTGTACACATTCTGAACGCAACATTTGACACCCCCTTCACTTCCCAAGCCGAGTGGTGCGCATGTGCCAGGGAGCAGAGCCGCTAGCACGTGTGCTTCCAACCAGAAGTTCATCGCGTCTTCTGTTTCTGTGCCATTCATTGCCTGTCCAAGTAACGTGTGTCTCGTTTTCTTACGGAGATGTACGTACATTCCTTTGTTTTCGTACACTGGTGCTTACTGTGGTTTACTGGTGGTTTGAAGGGCCCGATTCTGCCTCTTATTTCCCTTCTTCCTCTTCTAGTAGTTCTCTGTTTTGGAGTTTCCCATTTCCATGTAAACCTAGCTACGTGCTTTCTGTCCCTGTTCGCCCGTATATCTACCTATCTCTGTATCATCAACCTATCGCAGCAAGCAGACTTGAACAAGAGGCTCGTCGCTTCAAATCTCGAGCAGGACGCTGTCCTGGCTGATTTTTTTTTTGCGGTTTTCCATAATTGCTCGAGGCAATTTCCAGAATTGAACCTGAATTGGGGAACGATCTCTTCCTTCGAAATACTTTAAATCCATTTATTTATCAATCGTACCATTCGACAGTGTAGACAGCGACAGCCTCATATATAGTACTACGTACACTTGCCTAAGTGTAGCGATCTCTCCATCTTCCAGTCTCTCTGTCTGTATATATCATGACATGACGCGTGAAAGCTGGAATAGCGGAGTCAGAAGAGATGTTCATTGCTACGCAACGACTCGGTAAACATGTTCCTGCGGAAATTAACACACAACAGTAGAAGAACTGCCGTTTCTCTGCAACGGCGAGGTAAACACACCTATGTAACAATATAGTAATTTTTAGGAAACGATGTTTTCTGTTCGATCCGACCAGAGGCAATATACATATAACGAGGACACAAGGCCGGCTGAATTAAATGCTTGTGAAGGAGGGATCGAATGCCTCCACCGTGACGCTGCAAGTCGTAGGAGGCGACAAAAAGGGAAGTCTCAAATCTGAGGCAGTAACATATGGTCGTGAGTCCCGCGGGACTCGGACCTGAGAATGACTCATGCTGCGAGGGCCAGCAGCAATTGTAAACGACAGACCCATCCTCTCGTTAGAGATGATGTTACATAAGGACTATAACCGCAAGGGTTCGGTTGGAAAATAAAATTACTGTGTCGTGGGTCTCAAGGGGCTTGACGTCAAGACGAACTGTTTGGCAGTAAGCCGTCAGTCATAAAGTAACTGTGACTGACTGACAGCTGAATTAGAGTTGAGAGACTTCTTGAGATGACGGAGAAGGGAAGACATAATGTGTCGTACAGAGTTTTGTGAAGTGCAGTAACAAGTTGTATACGTGTGCAATAAATCCGGCCATCCAAAACCCGTCTATAGGTCACGCACACCCCATAATACATGACTATATATATAAACCTTTGTCTGGGCCGTGCCATAGCTGAGGCGATCAATCGACGGCTTCACCACTTGTCGGACAGGGTTCATGCCCAGCTCAGCTCATGGGATTTGTGGTGAACAGAGTGGTACCGGGGCAGGTGTTCTACACATACGAGTACTTCGGTTTCGGCTGCCAATTATGATTCCAGCAGTTGGATTATTTCTCTCACGTATCCAGGGCCAGCTTGTGCCCAGTGTACCAAGGGACTAAGACTGGTATGCCCACACAACCTTCGCATCGCTGTTACACGCGTGCTCGTGCACGTGTGTGTGTGTGTACTGTTACTGCCGCTGTGGGGGGCCTTCACGTGTCACAGTTCCGCTTTCTAATCTCACTCTATTCCAAAGTAAATGTTTTGCACTCCGAAAATATAGCTCCTTGTCCTTCAGTGGCGCGCTTTTCTGGTAAACATCTTCACTGAAACCTGCTTATGGAGCGTCTCGGTCTGGTGGTTATAATTATTATGGCTCTACGGCACTTTCTTCAGTTTCTTGCTCCTATACACAGTCGGTAGGACTCCTCGGACCGGGGATCAGCCCGTCGCAAAGCCGCTACCTACACGCAGAATGAATGCACACAATGCAGACATCCGTGCGTTGAGTGGGATTCGAACCCACGATCTCAGAGTTTGAACGAGCGAAGACAGGTCATGTCTTAGAACGCGCGGCCGCTGTGCTCGGTTTGGTGGTTACCCAACCGTATGTATTCAGGAGGTCCCAAGTTCGAATCTCTTCCCAGAGTACAACTGCCCTCACTAGGATGTTCGTACATTTCCTGCAGACTTCCTTAATCCCTTCAGGAAGATTTTGGATCGTAACTTAAAATAGCTCTTGACCGGTTTTCCTGCATGCTCCCTGCCTCCATTTTCATATTTCCCCACAAAACCTCTACTTGGACTTACGGGGTTGATAGAAGGTACGAAATAACTTATGCACTGCGCATTGAAGACGCATGGAGGTCTGGGGATACGACTCCACACATTCTTAACTGGGCACTAGATGGAGACTACCGGTCAGCTTAGGCCCCGGATATGGAAAGACCCTGAGCGCCGACTGGATGTGAGGCTGGGTGGGCTCTAGAACTGACCTGGACGAAGGTGGAAAGACATGTTCGCTGGTTTTGCTCACTATACAAGGAACCCTTCCTCGCCTGCTTCATAGCCGAGTTACTGTATTGACTGAAATGTCCAAGCTCTTATGGAGTAGATAGCTTATCGTTAAATACGCTAAGAAAATAGTCTCGCCAGAATTATAGTGCTGAACTTGCAAGTGAGAGGTACCTGGTTCGAACCTCCACCCATACTGTATGCTTGTATTTGTGTTCTGGCCTCCAGTGCCCAACTCCTGAGGTTCTGAAGGCTCCCCGATCCGTCACACAATACTTGAGTTCCGTGGGACTCGGAGCTAAGAACTAGTGTGCTAGCGAGGGCCAGCAGCTATTTAGTAGTCATTCAATGCCCAACTGTGTTCTCTTCTTTTCCAACTCATCATAATCCGACCTCAGCAGTTGAAACAGCATTGTTGGTTTCCCCCGCTTTCCATTTTTATCACTCACCAAAGCATATCGATCCTTCACACAGATTGTTTTCTGCTTGATGTTTGGCTACTCTTCAATCCTGATGATGGAGGCAGTACCTTCCCCTGAAACGTTGAAATTCTTCTACAAAACTTCACGGCTTTGCATCCCAGAAGATACTACTGATCAGTGTCTTAAATGTTACGTTTTGGTTCCCCCTAGTGGCGATATTCGGAACTAGAGCGTGGAGTGTTGTTCTTTTCTGAAATCCCCCTCCGCCCCCCGACAAAAAAATCAATGTCGCACATTAAAGAGGGAGCCCTGCAGCAGTGGCAGGAAGGGCATAAAATTGCCTCTCCATGCATGACTAAAGCTCACTCAACTCGTTGGTTGGTCTGTCTGTCATGTCATGGCTGACATTTTGTTTCAGGCATTGTTATTTCCCCAGGGGACGGGTTCCCAGCCTGGGAAAAATCAAGTCCTCCCACAAAAAAAAAAGTAGACGCCATATAAAAGCGTATTTTATGAAAGGTTTTAAAGCAGTTTTCCAGAAGAATGAAGTCTATCTCGGAATGGTTGCTTATGGCGGTCTCCTGTTGCTTCTTGTGGGTGCGAAGTGTGGCTCTCGCTTCGCGGAAAGAGCGTCATGAAGCGCCGATGTTTGAGAACAAAGTGTGAGGAGAATGTGTGCCCGACAAAGAGGAAACATAAAGGCTCAATTGAGCACCATGACGTGATGTATAGGGGGCAAAGCTAGACGCGCAGTACATTGAGATGAGTGGTTACAGAAGTCTCCCAGAGCCTTCATGGTCCCGTGAGACTTGGCCGGCCGGCAGCAGTTTAGAAATCAGAGTCAGCAGGAAGACCGACATTTCCCTGGTCGAAGATAGCCCCCAGTTTGAGACAAGCACATGTTTAGGAGAGAACAAACATCTTGCCATGGATCTCGACCAGACCTAAAGCCAGGAATGACTGTGCTGGCGAGGGCAAGCAAGAATTTAATCGATAGACCCAGGGGAGTGGTTTGGATCACGTACCGCCAGTTTACCCCCAAGGAATAGCCCCCACCACCTCCCAGCACCCATTGAATAGGAGGTTGGTTGGGCCCCAACGCCGATCTGGACACTGTGGAACATTTGTTCTTAATCTTCCCCCTCCCCCGACTAATTAAAAATATTTTTGAATTGCTCCAAGTACCTAAACATTTCAAACACAATTTAACTTTACTATTCAACACATTCGTTTAAACAGTTCAGTCATAACTGATTGGTAAGTTTGCTGTCATAGTTGCGACAGAAGTGATATACAAACACAAATTCACACATTTCAGTTGTGTTCACTTACCCTCCAGGCTTCTCTCGTGTACCCCTGAAGGTATGCGTACCACCAGTTGATAACACTGCTGTGGGGAGTGCAAGAATCTCTTGCCATAGCCGGGAATAGATTTCCGATTTCTGGTTCATCTATGCCGTAGCCTGGCCTCTTTACCGACTGAGCCATATAGATCGATGAAGCATCATTAAATAACAACGAATTCGTTTCAGCAGTGTACTCATATTCACATGAATGTAACGTGGGAAGAGTTAATATGACATTTTACAGTGAGTGTCATTTTCAAAGTATTTTTGTGTGCATTAATAATATTATTTAGCGTATCAGTGATGTCAAAGCGTCGGTACTGCAGATCAGTATGTCATCTGGTTAGCCGGCTGATGCAGTGTGTCCATCCCTGCTCTTGATGCCTTTGTTATTTCATTGAACGTTCTGACGCAACAGGGGTAAGCTTTTAAGTACTGACCACTAATTTAACCGAATCGATACGAATCGGCATTTCAAGTAAACTTCTGTGTAGTTTGAAATCGGTTAGTCGTGTCTAACGGGGTAGAAGTGATCGGAATAATACAATCGATTGATTGGGCAACCTCTAACAAGAGTTGGCTGTTAGTTCCGAGACTGACTAATTATTCAGTTTTTCATTGCACTTGTCACAGACCGGTTAGCCCTGTTGTACACCATTTCTCCGCCCCCTCCCCCCTTTTCCGTATGTTTCGAGCTCGTGACCTGAGTCGCCATGTCTCCTCCCACGTAACTTCATGTCCCACCGCCGATTTGGATGATATATTCGTATAAGAATGTTCTTCCTTTTTCAGTGTACTTCGTACTTCTCGCTAACTACAATACTGGAATGCTGACAGGGCCTCTGGAAGTGACACAGAGATAAAGTATTTGTGAGCGGCAACCTCGACGTCTCACAACCCCATGGGTCTCCACGGCCTCTTAGAATGATAGTTTTACTTTCGTAGTAAAAAAAAGAGTAATGATAAAGCCATCCCTGTAACCGGCCGTGGAGGCCCATGGGGTTGTGANGTTTGATACTTGTCAAAAATGGCATTCTCTTGCTTTTTAAAACTGTAAGATATGTGACTTTAGGTAATTATATTGAAATTATTCCTAAATAATAAATAGAATTAAATTTCCTTGTATTAAAATCTATTGTATATTTCTATTTTTAAGTGCGGTCCTGGACTATTATTTATAGGGCTGAGGTGGCCCTCGGTACAAGTTGAGTTTGACATGCGTGCTCTAGACCAATCTGCTCACAGATAGCGGTGAGGCTGTCAGCCTAAAGTGCCGGCCCCCCTTTACTCCTAGGAAGATTCATGCCACTCATTTCTGTTAGAGGCTGAGTCTACCCCAGGGCCATAGTGCGGCTGGAAGGATTACGTAAATTGAAGAAAAAATCCAATGCGCTCGTCTGGAATCGAACCCACGACCTTCCGTCTTGTAGCATAGTGCCTCACCCAACTACGCTGCCGCGTGCGCCCTTCCTATTTAGTAACAAATCGGCATTACTTTCCTTACGAACAGTAGTAGATTGAATTCTGGGAGTGCTTGCTGCCATTCACGTTGTAATGTTCTGTCGTCATGTTTGTTATCAAAAAACATAAATATTAACATGTAAAATCAGACATTTGCCTATAGTTTTGTATGGGTATGAGATGTTCGTCATCCTAAGGGAAGACCATGGATTGGGGGGTGGTTGAGAGCGGGATGCTGAGCGAGGAAAATTGGAGAAGATTGGATTAGGGGCAAGGGGTAGCGTAGTTGGCAGAGGCACTATGCTACCAGCCGGGAGGTCGCGGGTTCAATTCCCGATGAGATCATTGATTTTTTCAATTGACGTACTCCTTCCAGCCGTACTATGGCCCTAGGTCGACTAGGCCTCTGACTGAAATGAGTATCAGGGATCTTCCTGGGGGTAAAGTGCTGTCGACGCGTAAGGCTGACAACCTTACCGCCAGTCTCTGAGCCGGTTGTCTACGAAATGTGGAACCTTGACGTCTCATAATCCTATGGGAGTCCACCGCCTGTTACAAGGATAGCTTTGCCTTTTTTACGTTTTAGTAATAACGTAACGGCACACATCACGAACTGATGTACACTTCAGGTTTTCTGCTTCAGGCATCCACGTCTGGACTTGAAACGAAGACGAGAACAGTGCTGCAGTCTCTCTCCCGAGCTTGGGCTTTGTGTGGAGCATGAAGCACGTGCCTCCACTCTGCTTGTATCTGTGTTCTGTTTCAGCTTGTGCTGTGGCGTCCACTAATTGTCTACATTATAGCGACACAAATGTGTCATATAAAACAGTTTTATGGATTTTTTTACGTGTGTGGACGTATCGCTTGTGGTTAGTGTAATGTGATAATGACGGTTATTATCTTCTGTTGTTGCAGGTGAGTCCAGAGTGAAATCTAGCGGCCAGGACAGGACACGCAGTGTACTCGTAGACCGTAATGTATTTCTCATCTGTTTTATTTTTAAAATTAGTTAATGAATGACAAAATACACATTGAGTTCTGCAGTTGCTATGGCAGTTGTTGTGAGAAGGATTATTAGAAACAAGTTTTATGCGTCTCTCTTTGTTTACATCCGCAGAAGAAGTTGTTACTTTGAGTGTCTGAGAGATGGCGTTAATTGTTGAACGGCCTCGACGCATCGTTCGATAACACTTGTACATCATCTCAGATCTTCAGTACAATTATAAAAGCAAGTTTTGTTATGTTTCGCTTGCTTAAGTGGACGCAAGACTTTGGCCTTGTGTAAAACGATGAGGTGACGTAGTATGACTTACATTTTTTGTTGTGGTCGTGTGATGACGTGTTTTGAGCGATGTTTACCTGAACTGTTTTGACGTAAAGGAAAGGAAGATAAGAAGGAGACGGAGTACCGATAGTACAGATAAGTAAAATTGTCGGGAAGGGAATGCGGTAGAAAGTTACTAACGTTTATACTCGTATAAAAGATTAAAGATTTTTCCTTTGCGTTTTCAGATGTTATTCTGGAGGGCTTGTTTTGGCGTATATTACATTAGGCATAAATTGGATATTATAGCCCCTTTCGATACACACTAAAGGCAGATTAGCTTATTTATGCAAATGTCCTGAAATGTTCACTTCTCAGAACAATTTTTTATGCCCGGTAATTTTGAATTGACATGATTGCCTTGGTGTACTTCAACTTGCCATTACCTCCGTAACTGCACAGTACAGTGTTTTCACTAAAACACTGAGATTTTTTTTGTTATGCTTTTACAGCACCAGGAATTTCATGACTACGCTCACAGTATGACCATATAGAATTTGTCGTGCTCCCTAAATGTTGCATGTTCATATTTTCGTGTACGTCTGTGCGTGCATTAACAAAGTTCCACGGTATTGTGTGTGTTAGTACCATGCAGTCTGGTAGATGGGTACTGACATTTCGGAGGAACATAGTGTCTCCATCTTCAGGCTAAGGTAGTATGTCCCTCCGTTAAGTTACTACTCGCCAGTCTGCTAGGTTTCGTAGCCCAGAACACAACACTACACTACACAGCACTGCACTACACAACAGTACACAGCACAGCACAGCACTACACTACACTACACAGCACTAAACTACACTACATAACATAACACTACACAACACTACACAGTAAGGATATCCTCTGTCATGTAAACCTCAAACCTTTTATATCAGTAAACCCAACACACTCCCTTTGAGAGAGATACTCTGTGCAGAACATCTCTGAGAATACGTCACACCTGGAGTAGGCAGGCAATCTTGTGGAGAACTTCTGCTATGGCGAGTTTGGCTTCCATCATGTTGTGACATGTAGACCAATTGCTAAGTAACGGCTGTGTAAACAGGCGACAGTACACAACAACTTTTGCTAGGGAACAGCTCTGTGGACAGGCTGTTTCCCCGGCAACGAGAGAACACTCAATAAAGGAATATACGTTGTTACTGAGGTCCATGGCGGGGCTATACAACGAGGATTAGCAGCTCGGTGGTCAAGCTTACGACTAAGTGTCTTAGCTGCCGTTGTAGTGTAAGACGTGTAAGATAGGCATGATCTGCTTTGCAAAGCCTGTACTGACAGAGAACTTGTGTGTAGTGTAAAAGGGAGAATTCACAATAACACGCTATATGTGATATACGTGCACTTGACAAAAGGCCAAGCGTATTCTTAAGAGACAAACCCATCTTCTCGTCAGAGAGGATGTTACATAAGGACTATTGTCGCAAGAGTTCAGTTGAAAAGAAAGTCTCTGGGCGTGAATGTCAGGAGGCTTCAAGCCCAGACAAACTGATTGGCGGTAAACCGCCGGTCGTAACGTAACTTCGACTTCGGTTGAGTCAGTGCACAAGTGTAGGCGAATTTGAATACCTCCACCGTAGCCCAGCGAATAGCAGGAGGCGACGAAAAGGGAACCCAGTGCCTGGGAGTTTAACTGGTCCACCCTATTCCTAGGGTATATAAATAGAGGGACCCGGCCCTCCACGTTTGGGGAGTCTCGAACCTGAGACAGTAAAATATGGATATGAGACCTGAGGATGACTGCGCTGGCGACTACCAGCAGCAGTTGTAAGCTGCGGACCCGTCTTCTCGGCAGAGAGGGAGCCTCACATCAACAAAAACCCGCATCTGTATCACAGTAACAAAAATCTGGTCCTGGGCCCCAGAAGGGGGCTTGACACCAAGACAAGAGTGGCCGACTTACTGTCACTCGTAACATAACTTTGAGTTTTGGCTGAGTGACTTGAGAGTTACAGCTGTGATAAGTGAGAAACTGGTGGCTAAGACCAGAGAAAGTTCTGGAATCTAGAGGAAGAGGAACGTCCGCCGTTGGAAGCCGCTACCAAGCAACGACTAATGAAGACTGAGAATAGTTCGTGTGTGCTGTAGTTGCAGTGATCTTCGGAATGTGTAACTCAGAGATTGTAGTTCCCTTCCGATTAGCAATCCAAACCCCGTCTATATAGCTCTCTGCCGCATGGCAGAACGTTTATAATGGAACGTAGTGACTCTTTGTTACGTCACTGATAATGACGCATTCTCAAAGAGTCAGTATAAGCTTCAGGAAATTCGCCCAACCAAGTTCCCGGGCGGACAGCCATGGGTGTCACAGGGTTGATTTTTCCTTCTGCGCCTTAGTCACTTGTAACTTCAGTTTCATTGACCCCCCGCCCCGACTCCTATACCGTTTCACATATTGTATGATTAAACTTTCTCCCCAGTCATCTCTCGCCCCCCCCCCTTGCAGAACCACCCCTATGAGTGGCAACATGGCGCACGATACATAGAATAGAATTATTTATACCGGATGTAGTAAGGACACCTGTTCCGTTGCTGTACAAGGGGATGTGAAGAAACCCCCCACATGGAATATAGTAGACCCGAGGGATGTGGAGGGTAAAAGCCTTGTACCCCTTGTGGTAGCGAAATTTCTTCAAAATCTGTACGTTTATTAGAAGACATTTCAAAGTTTTCCCTCACTACACAGAAACTGATTTTATTGTTGTTTAAGGGGCTTCGAGGGGGTTTATTGTTCATTTTGATTACACTCTTCGGTTTTTGCATCGTATGGATGTGCTCATTCTTGTCGACGTTTCGGAGGTACATACCCTGCCTCTATTTTCATAGTGGATGTTAGTAGAATGGGTATGTTTATAAAAGTAGTGTACCGTGGTTGAGGCACTGTGCTACAAGCTAGAAGGTCATGGTTTCGATTCCTGGTGAGGTTATTTGATTTTTCAATTAACCAATCCTTCCAGCCGCACTATGGCCCCGGGGTCGACTCAGCCTCTAACAGAAATGAGTACCAGGAATCTTCGTGGGGGGTAAAGGACGGCCGGCGCATAAGGTTGACAAACTCACCGCCATCTTTGAGCCGATTGTCTAGAAAATGTGGGTTGTCTCTTCTGCTTGTAAGTTGTAGCCTTATTTCTTGTAATAAGGAGTGCCTTTCTGTGGAATTAGCGACTAACAAAAATGATTCCTGTATTAAAATATTTGCAGTTTACCGTTGATATTGTGAGATGACACACGAGGCCCGGAATAGTAAAGTCAGAAAGGACGGAAACTGGTAGGAAACGGCTTGTTGAAACACGTTTCCAATACGACCAGCTGGAAGAGTCCGTTGATAAGCAACTACTTAGTAAACACTAAGTTTCCTTTACAACGGTGAGTTGACACACGTTTTCATAGAAACGGCGAATAACAAAGAAATGATCTTTTGTACCTGGTGTTCTGTGTCCGGTCCGCGTGGAACCATCTGAGAGATACAGAATGCAGAGACAGAAATCGAGAGAGAGTTCCAGAGGATTGAGAATTGAGGACGGACTAGTTACCAGACGTTGGAGAACTCATTTCGTGTGTCGTAGTTACTGTAAAACTCAGTGTCATAATTACTTGTGCTTATGACTCGAGAATATCCAGTAAATCGATCCATCAATCGGAACCCCGTCTACAGGTCACTAATGCACGTGACAGTATCAACGGGACGTTGTCTGGTATATATATGTACCCATGCTGTTCGCGCTGAAATATCCAGCTGAAGATGGAGCTGAATTTTCAGATAAAGTTCCCCATCTTGTGTCATTTCTCTGTGGGTTCACATAAAATTTCCCTGCGCCACCCTCCCCCCGCCACTACATAGAGTATAGCGTCACAGCCCCCCTGGGCCCCATTTCTCATTCTCTGAAATTGGAATCTGAAGCCTGGTGACAGGTACATAATATATTTTATTAGTTCTATATGGCCGTGCCGCTATGTGGCAGGATGTGATAACGAGGATTAAAAACAAAAACCACCACGCGATTGGTATCCCTCCCTCTACAAACCACCCCTAATATTCATGGCTTGCTGCTTCCCGCCCTTTGATGCTGGTCCTATATTCAGCCCTGATGGAGGCCCTTACACTCTCTGTCACTAAAAATGAACTATGAAAATGGCGGTTTGCTACTTGAAGAGACACTTCTCAAGTGGGACCTTTTGACGTTCTGCTAAAGTCTCAAGAATCTACAGCCTCATACACGCAGCGTGAGTTCGTGCTGTGGAGGTGGAAGAAAAGAAAAGCGAACCAGAGGTTTTGATGGATTTACACGTTTACAGGAGCCCTGTATAGAAAGAAATGAAGCTCTCCCTGGGCTTAATTAAACACTACGCCATGAAGACATAGGTAGGAGTGGAGGAATACCTCCACCATTCTTGACTTCGGCGCTAGATGGAGGTGAGTGGTCAGCTTCAAGCCCCTGCCACTTTACCCCCTGGGAAATCCCCGGTACCCATTGGATAGGAGTCTCAGCACCCCTGAATACAAAAATAAAAAGTGTTTTTTGGAACGCCTCGCTAGGGCCTCAACGGTTGGACGGGTTTCTTTCGTATTCGGGATTCAAATGATTATGAGATTCATGAAATCACCTGGCTGTCTGTGTGTGTCCCTGATAGCTTCTGAATGCAATGTGACATCTTTAATTTATTTACTTACCGCCGATTTACATAAGCCTGACACCAGATTGTTGCAGTACACAGCCCGGTAAATTTATTTGCTTCAATTACCTTTACAATTTAATTTGCATTGTATCTGTTTACGCATTCTTATCTTCTTCGTTCTACTCTTCCTCACTGCATTTTCCCTTCTACTTTCAATCTCAGATATTTTCTTAACATAACTGACTTCATGGAGTTGAGCCATTCTTGAGAAGCCGCCAGTTGTACAGCTACTCAAGAACTTCCCAACATTTCTTGGCACCCGAAGGTTCATTACCGTGTTCACAAGAGCCCTCCCTCAGTCACAATCCTGAGCCAGATCAATCCAGTCCACACCACCCCATCTTATCTAAGATCCATATTAATATAATCCACCCACCTACATCTTGGTCTTCCTAGTGGTCTCTTATCTTTCTGGCTTTCCCACAACTATCCTATATGTACTCCTGTTCTCCCCTTGCGTGCTACATGTTCTGCCCATCTCATCCCCCTTAACTTGATCATTCTGATTATGCAGCTCTTCCTACTTACCCAACATAACTTCTGCTCTATGGTCCAGTTTGCTTTTCTGTATGTTTCGATTTATTTAGCATCGAATTGCAGGCCTAACCGAGTTGCTGTCCCGTCACTTACCTGCAGGGTTGAGGAAATCCGCGACAAGTATGGTCTCCCTAGATCCAGAAACCCCTGAATCTAAGCGGATTGGTACGGTTTCACCAGCGTGCTATAGCAGTACGCTGCGGACCCTCGTTACAACGGAACCGAGCGAGTACACCACACACGCAACAAACACAGGTTTTTATATTGGTGCTCTTTATTTTGAATTGTTTTCTAACTGTGCCCACGCGGTACTGTAGTTGGCTGAGGCACTATACTACAAGCCAGAAGGTCGCGGGTTCGATTTCAGATGAAGTTATTCGATTTTTCAATTGACGTAATACTTCCAGCCGCACTATGGCCCTGGGGTCGACTCAGCCCCTAACAGGAATGAGTACCAGGATCTTCTTGGGGGGCAAAGGGCGGCCGGCGCGTATGGCTGATACCCACACCGCCATCTGTGTTTAAGAAATGTGGGAGCCTCGACGTCGCACAACCCTATCGTCCGCCATGGCCTGTTACAGGGATAGCTTTACCTTTTTCTAACGACAAACCATGCTTAGTGTCTCAGCATCTCTAAATATTCACAGTTGTATACAGCCAGATTTTGTCCGCTATATCCGAAATCCGTTTGTATATACAAATTTCTCGTTATTTCTAACTGCTGTGTTCGTAAGAGCGCATCTCTTCAGTCTGATAGTGACGGGAAGATTTTCCGTGTGGATTCCGGTGTTCGCGGTACACACTATGCGCGACAGGCGCTTGTGAGCAATGTCCAAGTATGGCGCTTCAGTGAGCAAATTGAACCTGATACGTCTGCCGCATGAACGTTCTCTGAAATATTCGGAGGACTTTGAAAGGGTCTTTGCCGATCTTCGGTTACGAACGAGAAACATTTGAAGTGTTGAGTTCCTGAAGAAAGAATGTTATGTGCTCTAGGCAGGGAAACGCCGAGCTTGCTTGTCTAGTGGTACCACTCTAGACTAGTAATCAGGAGGTGTCCGGTTCTAATCTTTACTGATAGTGACCCTCCTAGATTTACTCATTTTCTGCACGCAAGCCTCAGGTCAGTACGTCGATAGGTAGACTATATACTGTGACATGACGCCCGAAAGTCGGAATAGTGAAGACAGAGTAGACGTTCACTGTTAGGCAACTACTTGGTAAACACAGTCCCACTGCGACGAATAGGCAGGCAACAATCAAGGTATTGTTGGGATAACGACGGAAACGGTTTCTTCTGTGGATCCGCTCCGAAGCTATGTAACAGTAATTGAGGGAGTCTCTTGAACGGTCAGCAGCATATGCAGAAGACAGACCGGTCCTCTCGTCAGAGCGGGCGCTCCATAAAAATAAGACCGTAACTATCACACAGTAATAATTAATGGCTCGACACCAAGACTTACTGACTGACTGACCGTCAGTCGCAGTGTGACTTTAACTTTGAGTTTCCTGAGACGGCAGTCGAGGATGCTTGTCAAGAGATTGCAAGAAAGGAATTGGGCTCTGCAAAGAATTCATGTGTACTGCAGTTACAGTGAGACTGGTATAGCTACTGTGTTGAAATCCGTTGCCAGGATACGACTAGTGAAGACTTAGGACCCTAGTGTGTATGTGTGTAACGGTGAACTCTAAGGTGTGTAGATCAGCGATAGCGCTGTAAGTACATGTAGTTCTGAGTGGTGTGTACAAGGTGTCAGTAAATCCAGTCATCTAATCTAAAACCCGTCTGAATTACCTGCAACTCATGACAGTTATACACTGCATGTTTATTTGTCGTTATTTTTGTTTTATTTTCTTTCACTCCTTCCTGTTCTGGAGCCGGTATAGCGGCTGGCTACAGGTTGGGCGATCGAGAGGTCGGAGTTCGAGTCCCGGTAGGGTCAAGAATTTTCTTTTCTCCAAGTCGTTCAGAATGGCTATTGGGTCCACCCAGCCTCCTATCCAATGTGTACCGGAAGCTCTTCTCCCGGGAGTAAAGCGGCCGGGGCGTGAAGCTGACCACACCTCCAGCTACTGCCGAGATCAAGAAAATATGGATCTCTACGTCTACTCCTCCATACGCCTTCGTGGCGTAGTGCTTAATTAGTTAAACACAGGGACAGAATTATCTTTTTTACCTTTCCTGTTCTGCCTCCGTGTTTCTACTTCCATCCCTTTCCTTTCCCCCTTGTATCTCCTGCCCTGTACGGCCATATTGATGACTGCGTACCAACTTTCTCGGGGCCCAGACTGTACTACGCTGTGAGCTGGCCAGCGAGCTGTGGGCACAGATTAAATCACGCAAGGGACAAATGGAATCGTAATTAATTTCCCATAAATTCCGCTCAGCGCCCTTATACTACATTTTATTTATTTTTTTTCTGTGTGTTCTGCTAGAGAGCCATATCCACCCCCCTCCCCCGTGTAGCCCCTCCATGCGATTCAATAGATAAAGCCTGATTGTTACGGGCCTCCAGGAATTGGTCCCGTTGTTCGTCATTATGCTTACTTCCGCCTGGTTCCATCCCTCTCTATGGTTCATTTTGCGACGTCATCACACTATATGGTGTGGAATGGCTGGGCGATGGATTGGATTGAATTGAATTTGGAAGGAAGCGGTCGTGGCTTACTCGATGCATTATCCCGGCACGGAAAATCACGGTAAATGTCATTCGAGGTATCCGGTGTCCCAGCCGAGATTCGAACACAACACCTCCCAAAGCGTTTCCCCTGCGTCCTGAAGTTGGCAGGAGTTTAACGCTGCTACAGCGGGCAGATGTTGATAGTGGGGACCTATGTCGAGGATCATAGGGACTGCCGAAACAAGAAATACGGACAGAAAGCGGTGGGGGATTGTATCTGGCCACTCACCTGCATCTAGAGCCAAAAGAAAACGAAGAATACGTGGAGCTGTACCTTCATTCCCCATACGTCTTCGTGGCGTTGAGCGTAATCACTGATTTATGTGCATGCTTGCAACCGTTAACTGAGAGACTACTCCAAGCTTCACGGATAAAGGCTTGTAGTGTGTGTTCACCTCCCCACGTGAAGCAGATTCCCAAGCACTTTTCTGGAGCAACTCTGCGTCCTGTGTTTTGGTTAAATCGTATATAAAGTGTTTCGTGAATACACAAGGCAATAAACCACTTTTAGAATGAGCAGTAAGACCACAGAAATAAAACCAGGAACTGGTTGTCATAGCGACTGCGGTTCTCCCCGTGCCTACCACCTGATATGGATATCTGGCCCCCAGTCCCTCCTGTACTTCACTTTGCCCGCATGACATTTTCCGCGCGATTTCTTCAATAATGCAACAGCCACTCAGCTCATTCCGTGTGCTGACTACTGCTTCTGCTTGCTGTAAGAGGGTTTCCTATTGCTGCCGTTGCTTCTTTTGCATGTTCTGCTCGTCCCCCTCTTCCTCGGCCCTTTTCCTTTACAGGGGTGATCAACGTCAGTGGCATATACATAAATATCCTCCCTCTTAGGGCTCCTTATGGCAGAATGTCTAGCATTTAATCCTTTCATTTAATATATTGTGGAATGCAGAACCGTTGCTAGGCAACGACCGCGAAGTATATAGATATACAAAACGTCGTTTCTAAGCATGTTTTCACAGCAGGAATGGGATACAACAATAATGGGAACCCAAACGGGCACACAAAAATATCACATCAGATGAATAAAAGTCACATCAGAAGAATGATGTTTTCTGAGCGGTCCGTGCTGAAATGTTATACGCAGGACAGTTAGACTTAGATGAGTGTAGTGAAGAGTAGTTGGTGAGTCAGTCGAGAGTTATGTAGCTGAGACCGGGGGCAGTTCGGGAACCCAGAGGAAGGAGAACGTCCGCCATTTAAGCCGCTACCAGACAACGACTGGTGAAAACTCAGCAGGCTGAGAAGACTTAAATGTGTGAATTAGCGATAGCGCGATAGTCACGGATCTGTAGGAGCTGAAATCCAATTACTAATCCAAGCACCGTACTATAGTCACAGTCATACACATAGCAGTATATAAAATAATATGTATTTAGTTTTATTTATCCGTAGTATAAATTAAATAAATATCAGAATATTCTCCTGCACGAGAATACAGCCTTCAAAATTCAGCATCAACAATTATAGTCTTCCATACATTCGAAGTCACTACATGCCACAGGTACATATTCCGTTCTGACCAATCACGGCCTTGGAATTCGGAATGATAACAGTAATGAGTCTCTTATAATCCCTCTTTAAACTTTCGAACCCTAATTTTTATTCCAATACAATCCTGAAGAAAGAGGTGTCTTCATCCTCCTAAACATCTGCAATTTTTACCACTTCTACAGAGCAGCATGGGGTGAGACTGAGTCTACTTGGTACGTCGGCCACTAACTGGCCTATTGTACTAGCCCCAGATGACAGATGATGAGTGTGGAGCAGTCAGTGAAATGAGGATTGGTAGGGGAAGCCGAAGTACGCGGAGAAAACCTGCCCGAGTTCCACTCTGTCCACCACAAATCCCATATGACCTTACTTGGGCTCGAAGCCTGCGACTAACCGCCTGAGCTATGACGCGGCCTCATCATCACGTTAGTTCAGGATGTTTGTGCCTCGCCTGTGCCCTTACCATCGGTGGTTGACACCCCTGATCCAGCCCCCGCTTGTATTATGGAGTTGCTGGAAATATGAATACCACAGTCTGTTTTGCAGTAAGGAAACAAAAAAGTGGTTGTGGCTGGATGCGTGCTGTGGGAATACGCATGTGCAGTCACCTACTCCGTATCATTTCCCAAATTCCCTCGTCACATTTCCAAACACAGCGCACTTGTTCCGGGATAAGCTCGTATCATGAAATATAACAAAATTTTCGGGTTATAAATTAACTTTATGTGCATTTTTGTGCCCAACGCCAGTTTCTTTATTATTTTATTTACAGTCATTCCTTTTTATTGTTGTTTAATTGCACACACTGTGAACCGCCTCTGTGGTCTAGTGATCAGAGTTCCTGCCTACAGATCCAGAAGATCCGGGTTCGATTCCTGGCACTACCACATTTTCTGAGAGGTAGTGGGTCTGGAACGGGGTCCACTCAGCCTCGTGAAGATAAATGAGTAGCTATTTCGAGGAAGTAGCGGCTCCTGTCTAGAAAACCGAAATTAACGGCCTTGTGGATCCGTTGCGCTGACCACGCGGCACCCTCTATCCGCTTTAGTTGGCATTAATTTCGCAGACAGGCGGCGGCCGCTCGGTCGGTATAGTTCGCTTGCGGACTCAAGCCAAGGAGTTTGCTTTTGTTTAATTACGCACACTGTATATCCTGAGCGATGCCTTTGTCAAGATGACGAAGTGAGTACTCAGACTGTAATGTGTGTTGCTTGTATTCAGGAGCAGCGCTCCTGAATACATTATGTATCATCATAATACAATTGGACACTAAATAGTCTGAGCTACTGACAAATAAAATTAATTTTTATGTTTCTTTCTTTCTGTTATTGTGAAGAATTCATTCGGTTTTCATTTCGTCACGTGACTCAGTTCTTTATGAAACTGGATGGTGTTCAGTGCCATGTCTGCCGATTTACACAAATAGACCCGTGAGTTTCAACGTGTTTTGTCTCGTTACCCACTTTGATCCTTCAAAACGCCTCAACCTTCTCTAGGATCACAGATTTTTTTTTTAAATTTCTTTAATAATCCTTGCCCTAGGAAATCGTTGAAATTCGCGAGACATGGAAATCTGGCCCGAGGAAACGTTAAAAGGAAAGAACCTCGGGAAAGGAGAAGAGAAAATTGCTCACTCACTCATGGAGCTGAGCCCTTCTTGAGAAGCCGTCAGGTGTGCAACCACTCAAGAACTTCCCAGCATTTTATGGAACCGGAAGGTTCATTACCGTGTTCGCAAGAGCCCTCCACTGGTCCCTGTCCTGAGCCAGATCAATCCAATCCATACCATCCCATCCTGTCTCTCTAAGATCCATTTTAATATTGTCCACCTATGATACCAGTGCCTAATCTAACTTTCAGTTCCTGAGATTTGAATTGCAAAATTCTGAGAAAGGGACATTATGTTACGATAAGGTTACTTTTGGCTTGTGACGCGGTGTGGTTTGGTAGGTAGATAAACCCTTCATCGCCTGTTCATGTTCAGCTTCGGGAGAGCTACAAATCTGACACTCGAGTACCTTTACCCAAAGTTTGTACCAGCCCACTGTCGTGCTGTTGCATCAAGCGGATGTGGCCCAGACCCATCATCGCCTGTTCATAGTCAGCTTCGGCAGAAGTACAAATCTGACACTCGAGTACCTTTACCCAAAGTTTGTACCAGCCCACTGTCGTGCTGTTGCATCAAGCGGATGTGGCCCAGACCCATCATCGCCTGTTCATAGTCAGCTTCGGGAGAGCTACATATCTGGCACCCGAGTACCTTTACTCAAAGTTTGTACCAGCCCACTGTCGTGCTGTTGCAGCAAGCGGATGTGGCCCAGACCCATCATCGCCTGTTCATAGTCAGCTTCGGCAGAAGTACAAATCTGACACTCGAGTACCTTTACCCAAAGTTTGTACCAGCCCACTGTCGTGCTGTTGCATCAAGTGGATGTGGCCCAGACGCACCAGTAGACTAGAGAATGTAGTCTGTTATTAAGAGAAATAATTATTTCCACGCTTTTTATTTAAATAAAACTTCTGTCGATATAATTTAATTTTTGTGAAAAGCCAGGAATAGTTTGTTACCTTTAAATGTTCACAGATGTCGGAAGAAGTTTCTATCGCGGATCTTCTCAAAATATGAAATAAGTCCTAACGGTTATGCACGAGGTTATATCCTGAGTAGAATGGAAGGGGTTAATGAATAACTCATCCATTTAATTGATTAATCGCAAGAGCCGTAATTTTCAACAATAGAACCGAATGACATAGCTGTAGGTGGCTTTGGAAGCCGTTTGATATGATAAGCTCTTGACTTCATAAAGCTGAAATCCGTTGGAGTGTGAAAGCCTGGACACAGAGAAGTGAAGCCTCTGCTCAACTTCTCATTCTGCATTATACATAGAAGTGTATTATACGGAATTCTCCCGTTTATAATTCTGAAGCCATGTCAAGGAGAGTGGAGTAGGGGGAGGAGGCATTTAATTGAGGCAGCTCGCAAACTGTTCAGGACATTCAGCTCGTACCGTGGACACGATCGAAGCGTGTTGTGTGCTCACAGGGCTCTGGGGGAAGGGGGAGTTTTGCGGATTGCACTTCGGGAAACTGCCATGTTGTCTGACAGCGGAGATAGAGCGAGTGAACGAATTATCAGATCAGTTAATTGTTTTCTTGTTAATTTCCCAGTGTCTTAGACTATATGGCGTTCAGTGGCAAGCTGATAGTGGTTAATGAACTGGTAAGGATTTGGATGGAAGCGGTCGTGGTCTGTTTGAGATACTATCCCAGCACTGTCTATATTGCCGTCCACGTTATGGTGGTGAAGAAACACTGTGGAACGTACCCGAATTGTTTCTTACGTTCGGATTAACGGGGTTTCGTATAACGTCGCTGTTTACAAGAACATATCCAGGACGTTAAATCCTTACCCTCACAGAAATAAATTAAAACATTATTATCGTCAGGATAGCCGGCCTCCGGTTCGAGATTCGAACCCTGAACATCCCGAATATGAACCTGACAAATATTTTCTCTCCTTTGTCTCGGCGGGAGGCGTCCTCCAAGTCAGTTGTGTCTGCGCGCACGTGGGGGAAGAAGCTTTACCTCTACACTCTACACACTTTTAAGCCGAAATATGTTTCTTCTTGTGCTTTGTTAGTTTAGCCAAATGTGAGGTATCACTTGGTTCCGGGATAGCTCAGTCGGTGTAGCGACTGGCTGCAGGCTGTACAGCCGAGGGTTCGTAGTTCGACTCCCAGTAGGAGCGAGATTTTTCCTCTCTCTGCGTCGTCCAGATAGGCTCGGCCTGGTACCCACTGGTTACTGGGGGGGAGGCTCTTTCACCAGGGCTAAAGCGGCTGAGGCGTGAAGCTGACTATCTTACCTCCAACTGCTGTGGAGGTAAAGAATACGTGGATCTATACATCCACTCCCCCATATGCCTTCATGGCGTAGTGTAGGGACGACTTTAGCTTTTATATTTAGAATTGCTTGTTGCGAGTGGGACGGCCCACAACAACAAACGGTGCATATCTTTATTGTTGATATTGCTTCCTGAGGTACACGCTCACCCAGAAAGTCTGCACCCAAGTGCCCACTTTATCTCAGATGCGTCAGTTTTACTAATTAATTAATGTGGAAATAGGATGATTAATGCGATGCGCTATGTTGGGAAGTTAAGCGCTAAACGTTGAAACAGTTGCGTTGCGTACTATGCCAAGTTTTTGCACGAACGCAACAGAGCAGAGCTGGGATAGCTCAGTCGGTATGGCAACGGGCTGCGGGCTGGGCTACTTGGGCTTCATTTACGGGGGCGAGAAGGGGGTTTTCTTTACGCCTCAGCGTTCTGACCAAATCTGGGATCCACCCAGCCTTCTGTTTAATGCATACCAGCTGCTGTGTCCCAGGAGGTAAAGCGGCCGGGGCTTGATGCTGATCACTCCGTCTGGTACCGAGGTCAAGGAACTATACCCCACTCCCCTACATGTCTTCGAGAACTTTGCCTTACTTTGTGTAACAGACTTCCAGCATCTCCCCGTGTAGAAAGATCGGCCCATTTTCTGACATAAGCTACAGTCAGCGGGATTAGTTCAGTGAACCTAACATCAAAACTTTGCCACGTCTTCAAGTCTGTATTTTTGTTCCCTCGCTCTGCCATGCTCCAAGCACTGTAGACTTCATCTTTAGGGTGTAGGACCAAGCCTCTGGATGGCGCGTAAGGAGTAGTGAGGCGAGGTAGAGAAATGCGCAGCGGGGCAGTGGTTGCAAATGTATAATGAGCGGGGGCTATCAAGTTCCTGTCTGTAACTAATTAAACACTACGCTATGAAGACGTGTGCGGGAATGAATGTATAAATCCACGTATTATTGACCTCGGCACTTGTAGGTGAACGGTCAGCTTCACGCTCCGGCCTCTTTACCCCTGGGAAATATACCCCGGTGCCTATTGAATAAGAGGCTGGTTGGGCCTCAAAACTGTCCTGGACGACGTGGAGAGAATAATTTTTTCCATCCCAGGACTAGAACTCCGAACCCTCGGTCTTCCAGCCCATAGCCGGTCGCTATACAGACTGCGCTCTCGTGGCAGCTAGGAAGGCGCGCCGTAACTAAGAATCCGTGCCCCAGTTAGTGGACTCGACCACACCCACTGCGCATTCTTCTGAGTGTGGCCAGTAACGAAATTGCGTCCCGGGCAGTTGGCTGCGTGCAGAGTCCAAACACTGTACGCTGCAGCGCGCGCGGTGCTGCTGTTGCCGGGGACAGATGGTGCTCAAGTAGGTCTATTAAGACTTTACTTGTCTTGGCGGCTGTACCAGCAAATTCTCCTGTCTTCATTCCATGCACAAATCCTCCAGTTTACGCACTTGAAGCGACGTGCTGCAAGACGTCTGCAGCTGGCGTCTCGGTGCCTTCCCAGCAACAGTGGTATATGTCGCTGCAGCGGCATGCGTACCAACTGATGAAGCGCGGATTCGTCATTACAGTAAACCCTCGCTAATCCGGTTACAGTTAATCCGGATGGAAATATGAAAAATGAAAAATCCCGTTCACAGTTGGGTCCATACTTTAAAAGACAGCAACATAAAGCAACCAGTCTGGACATGGAGGAGAGAATTTCTGACACTACCGGGACTCGAAGTCCGACCCGTCGGCAGTCCAGCTCGTAGCCAGTCGCTATACCGACTTGGCTGTTCTGGCGTCTCTCTGGTGTGACTTGAGACCATGTTGGGGCCTCGGTGCCCTGAGTGGATGGAGGTGCACAGGAAACCCGCAAGGTAACGGCGCCGAGTGAAGACGTTGCTGTCTTCGACTGGACACTCTCGACTTCTGGCCAAACCACACTAATCCATTATTCCACTGAACTCTCTCCTGGTCTCTCTCTCTCTCTACTCACTGGAGCCGGAGTCACTCACTATTATTTAGCCTCGGGGCGGACTCCGCAGAAAACACGTCCATTACCTAGCAATGAATGTCCTTTATTGTCGCGTATTATAGGCATTACCTAACAGGGAGTTTATCAAGAATCTCTCTCCGCGGGAACGTGTTTATCGAGCTGTTGCCTAGCAGGGGATTTATACGTCACAACATTTATATAGCGATACCTCTCTTAAAGTATAACTCTAAAAGATGTGCAGGTTACATCACTTGCTATACTGACTGAAGTTTTCGTGTTTTCCTTAGTCTGCCACAAATGTTTAGGTAATACAGATTATAGTGTTGTGGAGTCGTCTGCCGTATAGTCTTGTAAGTGGTTACGGTTGGAGGAATATTTTGCCACCATCATTGAGGTTGAAGTGACTGCAGTAAATTTCGCCTTATGGATTGGAGGATCTCACGGAGTTCTAGCATGTGACGCCTTATAGTCTGATACGAGGAATTTGTTTATCTCTACCATTCTACACGACGTCACATGCACACAACTATAACCTTAAAAGCATTATTCACTTTCAAGAACTTCCACAGTAGCTCAGATTGTCAGCTTCACGCTGCGCCTGCCTGTTCCTCCCGCAGAATTCATAATTATAAGACAGCTCAGTTAGAATGACTGGTTTCCGGCAGGAGGGCGGAAGTTCGGTTCCCGTGCCATGATTTCCAGCAGGCGTTAGGGCCGACACAGTCTCCTGTGCATTGTATGCCCCGGATTCTATCATCTGGCCAGATAGAGTCAGTCGGAACGTGAAGATGTCCGTTGACATGCCCGGAGCCTCACGCGAGGCATAAACGCAGGCTCAGACCTAATTAGTTGCGTAAATTAATTGGGGATTGTGTGGCTGCCGTTGTGAAACTGAAATACACAGTCATATTAAAAGAGGAATCATTTTCATCTTTTGTTTGTTCTGCGTATGGACGACGGTTATAATGGGAACAGTGCGGGTCCACGTACGCATTGAAGGTGGGGGGGGGGGTAAGCGCGCGCCCCGGCTACCTGATACAGTTTTCCATCAGCCGTGTGACACATACACAATGCTGTACAGCTCTCGCATTCAATGTATCTTGACATCCCATCTACCGTGTTACCGCACAAAACAATGTCTTCTTTATTAACATCGGTGCTATGAAATTATCCGCTATAATCGCTAATAAAACCATTTGTTTACTCCGTAAATTTTCAGTGGATGTGTGAGGAGTTGTCCCTGAAGACTGGTCGCATTGCTTGCTTAATTGATTTATCTGTGTTGTAAGAATAGCTGGACGAGTTTTTCATTCTTTTGTATGTTGTTCTTCCTTTCCTTCCTGTCTGTATTTATTTTTACTGTCGTTTCCGCGGGTTGACGTGAAGGTAACGCTACGGACGCTTATTCGGGATGTGCTCCGTTAGGATGTCTGGCTAGACACTTGCTATACTGACTTGGGTCTTCCATAGTTTTTCTCGGTCCACAGGAAAATGCAGGTATAGTACCTCGATTAGGTTAGGACAACCTCTTTTCTTATCCTTTCCAGTCCACTAACCGCTTTGTCGACGCTGACAGCCAGCGAACCAAACCATTACTTCTTAGGGCATACAGACTCTTTGCTCCTGCACTTTGTGATGCATGGCCATCAAATGTGAAGGTGAAGGTATCCCTTAACAGACCGCAGAGTCCCTTAGGGTTGTGAGACGTCGAGGCCCCCACGTTTTCTAGACAATAGGCTTACAGATGGCGGTGAGGTTGTCGGCCGGCCGCCCTCCCCTTTTCCCCCAGGAATATTCCTTCAACTCGTTTCTGTTAGAGTGTGTCGACCCCAGGGGCATAGTGCAGCTGGAAGGATTAGGTCAAATCGAAAATCTAATGACCTCATCGGGAATCGAACCCGCGACGTTCTGGCTTGCAGCATAGTTCCCTCAGTGTCAGATGTGCAGGAGAAAGAAGTTTTTGTTGAAGTTGTAGGGACTGGTAACAGCGGAGAGAGTGTAGAATCAAAATTGACCGAGAACAGAGAAAATTACATAAAATCCGTATTGTGATAGCCGATATTAAAAGGAGGATGTTGAAGTGGTTGGAGCGTGCTATTAGAATGTATGAAACTAAGCTAGAATGTAGCGTAACTGTGAGAGGGCCCGCAACCAGATAAAGAGGCGAAAGTGAAGAGACGAGGGCCAGTATCGGATAACAGAGATTATAAGAAGCCAAGGTTAACTGAGGAACTGTACACCCCTGAACCGATTTGAAGCACTGAAGGTGCCACGCACTCTGTCAAGATTATGAGACTGCTGCCGTTCGCCATACATGATAACCTTTGTTGTGTTCTGTCTTGGAGTGTACCTTCCTTCCTTAGAGTCCTTGTCCCATAGTTTCCCGGTAATTGCCTCTGTTTTGAAGGCGACTTCTGCTAGCGACGTTGAGCACCTGGCCCAAATTCTGAGCCGCACAACGCTCTCGCTGGCCGGCTTGCTAACCCATTTCTTTTTCCAAGCTAATTCTAATCAGAAACAAAGTCAAGATCCTTAGCCGCCTTTTCCCACACGGTGCTTTTCTTTCTTATGCGGTTGACTGGCGGGCCACCAGAACTCGTAATTTGTTCCCCACTAGTCTAGGGTTTCGCTTTCCTTTCGTCGCCAGTTGGTCCACTTTGTGGTGTGTAAGATTTCTGGATAGAGGCTTCGTGCTGTTGTGGTTTGTGGGGTGGGGTGTCGAGACGTAAACAAGTCATAGGCACTGGTAAGGAAGGAGAACTTTTGGTTCAGTCCACGTTCCATCAGCTTCCCTCATTCTGAAAGCCTTGTTTTATCTGTTCCTCGCGTAAACTGTTATAGAGCGCCTGTAAAATAACCCTTTAAGGACTGATTCAAAGTCAAATTTATGTTACGATTGACGGTCAATCGGCCAGCCTCTCTTGGTGTCGAGCACCCATCTGGGGTCCAAAACCAGATTTTTGTTCTGTCGTTTACAGTCGCCACGGGTCCTCGTCAGCGCAGTTCTCGGGTCCGAGTCTCGCGGGACTCATGGCCATGTTTTACTGTCTCACATTCGAGATTCTCCCAACGTAGAGGGCCAGATACCTGCATTTATATCCAAGGCCCAAGCGATTAACGTTGTTTACTGAGAGAACCATACGGAACACACAGATACACTCTGTCATGTTATGAGCGACGGTCAGTGGCCAGTCTGTCCTGGAATGAAGCACCAATCTGGGGCATAAGACCAGATCTTTATTACTGTCAGAAAGCTGCGGGTTTGTTGATGTGGGGCGCCCTCTCTGACGAGAGGAGGGGTTTGTCTTTTGAAGTTGTTGCTGGCCCCCGCCTGCGTCATCATTTTTCGAGTCTGAGTCCCGTGGAACTCGCCACCACATTTTACTCTCCCAGATTCAAGACTTCCCTTTCCGCCCTACGACTCGTAGGGCTACTGTGGAGGTATTCGACACCGCCTCCACACGGGATAGAATGCAATATATATAAGAATTCATTCCGTACCTCACAGGAAACACATTACGTCCCCTGTGCAAAGCTCAGCCGGTAAAATCTGTTTAAGGGAACAGTCGCTGTTTACTGTGAGAACCACACGGAACACACAGATACACCCTGTGGGCAGAATGCAGAGTTAATATGTTAAAGCGGGTGGTACGTATAGTGACCACTGGGTTTTGAAGGGCTAAACGTACCCCGTAAGATGGAAATCATTGGATACCATACAAAGGCAGAAGAGACGCGTGGCTACAAATTCGGGAACTGTTGCTTTCACCCTGACTAAAGTTAATAATAGGCCGCGCCATAGCTCAAGCGGTTAGTCGCTGGCTTCCCACCCCGACGGCCCGGGTTCGATCCTGGGTCTGAACAGTGGGATTTGTGGTGGACAAGTTTGCGCTGGGGTAGGTTTTCTCCGAGTACTTCCTATTCCCCTGGCTGTCAGCGCGATCCTGATGATGGGGCAGAGATATTATTATTATTATTTAACTGCAAATGGGTTTTCTTTCGGTGACAGTAGTACTACAATAAGACAGCAGACAAATAACACACATTACTACGTCAGCCAATTTTTTTAGCGCAATTGCTCGGCTGGTCTCTCTAGAACATTTTATTAAGGCTAGAGAAAATGTCTTACTGAGAAGATTCGTAACTTGTGCTCTTCGCCAAATGTTCGTACTCTGATCAAACATGATGCGATGAGAAATGCATATAGCACGCATTTATGAGATCAGAAATGCTTACGAAGTTTTAGTCGGAATGATGGAAGGGAATGAACCACGGCAAAGAGGCGTGAATGGGAGGATAATATTAAAATTGATATTGGATTTTATTGGCTAACGATTGGGGACAGTGACAGTAATCAGCTTTCGGGTTCCATAGAAGG
>NW_019745088.1:345749-376710 GCF_002891405.2 Cryptotermes secundus
GGGGGGTTATTGACTTTGTGGCAGGGGGTCAGATTCTCGAAAGGAATGGAGTTAGTTGGTGCTTATGAATAAAGTTTTGGTCCACTATTAGGCTCTATAATTATCAGTCTATTATTCGCCCCTTGGCAGTTGCAGGCATGACAGCATCACGTTATTCACGTGATGAACAAATTTTCGGTTTCATATTGTAAGGGATCCGGGTAGCTCAGTATAGTAATTAGGCCACAGGCTGGACGACCGGGAAATCGGGGTTCGATTCCCGACTGGAACAAGCGTTTTCCTTCTGTCCACATGTTCGAGACCATTTCTCAGCCCGACTCTACTTTCTATCCAGTGGGTACCGGGTTCTTGGCAGTAATGCCACCGAAACGTGAATCTATCGATCCACTCCTCCTTCCTGATTCTCTCGGAGCACTGGCTGTCATGACAGAGGTATCGCATGCTCTTCCTCAGGCCCTTGATGCAAATACAAGGATATGTATCGACTTGGCCAGGGCCGCTTGCTTGGAACTCATCCACTCGTTCCACGGTGCTGACACCGCCGTTAAATAAGCAACTCGTGTTTTTAGAGCAGTGTATACATTTCCCTTGTTTTGTAAGTTGTGGGCTTTTTGGGCCGAGGGTTGGTTACTCGTAAAGCAGTCCAGCTGTTCCCCTTGGGGGCGGGGTGAGACTCTAGAGGGGCGGGACTGCAGACTATAAGGCCCCTCCCATTGAGAGCACAGTGGAGCCCCGCCCTCCTCGTGCCGGCAACTTGCAGTGTTTCCCCTTCCCCCCCCCCCTATTTTCTTGTTGTGACAGATTTATACTCAGCCAGGGTTTTGGGTTAGATTTGAAAAGCAAACTGAAAAGAAAGAAAGAAAAAAGAAAACACGTTATACTGTACTAGATTTTGTTTTCTGTTTTTCCGCTTGGAATTGGGTGAGTTGGTAAATGTTACTCTTTATGGCGTCGGAAAGAAAGGGTTTTGTAATCACAGATTTTGAAATCGGGTGTATTTCAAGGAGTATGGTACCCTGGGGGTGTTTTGACAAACACGGACATTTGTTAAGATATCGGAAGCCCGCACAATTCTGTGTCGGGAGACGGTCACTTGTCACGGTGTTCAGGGACTCTGTAGTGTTACTCCCGTCTCAGAACTTATTGCAGTAGCGGCGATCTGCATTTATTTGCATATTTATCCTTGTATATAAACACTATAGTACAAGCCTGAAGGTCGCGGGCTCGAATCCCAATGAGGTCATTGAATTTTAAAATTGACCTAATCCTTCCAGCCGCACTATGGCCCTGGGGTCGACTCAGCCTCTAACAGAAATGAATACCGGGAATCTTCCTGCGGGTAAAGGGCGGCCGGCACGTAAGGCTAACAACATCACCGGCATCTGCGAGCCGATTGTCAAGAAAATGTGGAAGCCTCGACGTCTCACAACCCTATGGTCCTCGACGGCCTGTTACAGGAACAGCTGTACCTTGAAAGACCTAATGTGTATGAAGATGAGATGGAAGCTCTGAAATTCCCCAATTTTGATCGTCCCTAGCAACGAATTCTCGAGCGTTAACACGTCTCATGAAAGTAATTTACGTAATGTGTCACGAACGTTCGAGCAGTCTTTGTTTCAGTGTATCGTGTCTATTCTGTGAGTATTATATTTTGATGCGGATGCGTGAAGAGCAGTATAATATATAAAGAAGATGGTTTACGATTGGTTATTTGTGCGCATTATTTGTGGGAGATGGCGTTAAACGTTGGCCTCCGTGAATTCGTAACATGTGTGACTGGAACGGAATGCGGGGGAAAGCAAGGGAATTTGAAAATATGAACACATAACAAATGATAAATACTTCGCGTTGAATTTTCAAACTGGCGCGATGCTAGTTTACGTACTTAGTTCTGGCTTACTTGATGACGCTTTGAATAGCGTCAGGTTGTATAGTGTCTAGTTGGGCGTGGCTTTGGCACGTATCACGTATCCATCGCCATGAGAACCCCATCTCATTGATAGAAGGAAGATCAGTAGACAGATTGAAGAAAATGGTGCTAATTTGGGACACCCCTGACCTTTGCCTCGAGGGTCTGAGGAGAACCGGGAATTACCGCAGTCAGGGTACCCCGGGACCTCCTGATAACGATGCCAGGCTCAGGATGTCGCTTGTAGCGACTGTGTTAGCACTGTACATCTGCTGCTGGTCTTCACAGACATCCCAGGGACGTCAAGGTGGACCGATGTTTATAGTTGGATCCGTGGACAGACGCACACGGGTATTAAAGAGTGCCGTCCTCTGTGATGTGACCTCATGCCCGGTTGAAGGTTACAAACGTTTCGGAGGAACATGCTGGCAACAACCTCAGCCCTGAATATGCTGGCAATACATTCCTCGGAAACTTACGTAACCTTCCATCAAACTGTAAGGCGTCACAACCCAGAAGACCTTACCCTTAATATTCCGCGTGGCCACGGCCTTACACAATCAGCTCATTTCGTAAGAGCTCTGTAGAAGATTCTATTAACTTTTCTCTGTGACTAATCGTAACGCCATTAACATGCTTAAAGGGCACGTTGTGGTAAATTTGTACCCTGTGCAGACCTCTGAACTAGTAAGTAAATGTTCAGCTTCACGCTCAAGCCGCTTTAACTGCAGAAAGAGTCTTCATGTACCCATTGCTTAAGTCATTTGTTGACTCCAGTGGTGGAATTCACATACACGTAGTTCTTGTCAGCACACACAGCGTTGCAGCTATTATTGTTAAGGTGAGTGAGATTGGCAGGACATGTAACACATTTTGATTTGGTGTTGTGTTCCCAAATGTGCACACGGTGCCTTACGAATTAAAGCAGATTTCTCCTGTTTGCCTTCTGGTTGCAGTAAATAGGAATGAAGACTGTATGTAACATTTGAAGATGAGCATGAATGCTGTGGCATTAATTCTTATACGAAGGTACAAGTAAAACTACCTACAATATTTGACCCCAAGTCGGGTCGGGGAAAGAATGAACAGATGATAGGATTTACACTTGTCCGCATACTCCAATACCTCCCCTCCGTCAACACCAATAACAGATGATAGCGCAGAGGGAGAACTGATGGGAGTAGGGGAATGCACTTCGAGGGGAGGTAGCTGCTAACCAGACATTTTGGCATAGAATCTGTGTTCATTCTTTCCCTGACCCGATTTCAGATGAGATGATTAGGTTCACCCTTCGGTCGTTTAACTCCGGAGCGAAGAGTCTCGGGAGGTTTGAAAGATGGTTGTGTGGGCCCCAAAGGCGGTCTGGACAACAACGCCGAAAATATTCCACATATTGTACCAAGAAGGTTAATATAGCTGTAACGTTCTAGGTTTGTATTCCAGATTTCCCTGCCGGAACGTCTATCCTGACTGGAGTTTTTGATGATTTTCCTCAGTGCCTTCAGGTAAATTCCGAGGCAGTACTTAGATTAGATCGGGGCAGGTTCTTTCCACATAATTTCCATTTCATCCTTTACCGATCAACCCTCCCATTCGACGTCATGTGTCTGTATACTGACGTCACAGTTAAATTGCCTCCCAAGGATACTGCACTGCGTGTATCCGTTCTGGTGTAGCTCTCGAAGAGTGGCTGTGTATCCGTACGTTTTAACTTTTAGTATTGACTCAGACGCATAGAGACGTACTTCTATTGTACCAGTTTCAAACTGGGATAAGGTTGGCGAGAGGGAAATTCACAAGGTATGAATAATGCATAAGCTTTCCAATTGAGGGAGACGAGGCAAGACTAAGAGGTTGAAGTGAGAGGTTTGGGGGTGTGGCGCCGTGAGGGGTTGTGTGGGGGGTGTGGGGAGATCTCATTCGTCTATATACAGCACCGGTTCTCGCTATGCAGAACTCTCAAATGAATTCTAATTATGGTCACGTGTACAGGCTTGTGATAATATTCCCTTCTGTACTTCTCTCTTATCTGGAAAAGGGCATCTATAGACTATTTTGAAGGGTTGCCTGCTTACCACCACTTGACAGTAAACCCTTTTAAAACCATTTGACACATTCACATCGGCCTGTCATTTCATGAACAAGAGCTAGATGTAAACGTTACTAGCTAACGTTCAGACCTGACATGTATTGGAGTGTTAGATAATATAAATTCTGGAGTTAAGGGCTAATACCTAACTCTAATATACCGAGCAAGTTAGTTTAGCGGTGCCTTTCTAAGTCTTGTATTTCGAAGCTTCTTGGTTCGAATCTCTGTCGGACCACATGATGTCTTGAATAACTTTTTTGTGGTTTTACTCAGTCCCTCGAAGGTAATACCGAGACAGAACCTTGATTAGGTCGAAGGCGGTTCCCATTAAATCGTTTTGAGTTAATTCTTCAGACATCCTTTCATTGGACGCAGAAAATCTCGAACACTATATGCACTCATTTCACTCGATCAGTGTATCGACAGGCTGCAGGCTGGACGCCTAAGAGGTTTGAGTCCCAAGAGCAAAAGATTTTTTTTTTTGCCTCTACAGCGTTCAGACTGGCTCTGGGTCCCTCCCATCCACTTACCCAGTGGGTACCGGGGCTTTTTCTCCCAGCGATAGAATGGCCGTGGCTTGAAGCTCATCATCTCCATTGAGTACCAAAGCCACGAATGCATGGAGCTTTACCCCCACTGCCCCATACATGTACATGATATGGTGTTTAAGCGTAGGGCGGAACTTTACCTGTACCATATATTGGAAGAGGATCCATGCTTCCAATTATAACACCCAATTTTGAAAACTTAAACTGCAGGCAAAATAGCGTACGGAATTTCTTTCCCGCGGCAACGGATAGGCGTGCAACAATAGTTAATTATTGTAAACGGTGTTTTCTACTAGGTCCGTGCAGAAGGGCTATAACAAGGAAAATTGAAGCAAGAATAGTACATAAATTACGGGCCTGAATGTCGCGGGTTCGAGTCCCGACGAGGTGGATTTTTTTTTTCAGTTGACCTAATCCTTCCAGCCGCACTATGGCAATGGGGTCGACTGAACGTCTAACAGAAATGAGTACCAGGAATCTTCTTTGGGGTTAAAAGGCGGCCGGCGCGTAAGGCTGGTAACCTTACCGCCATCTGTGAGCGGATAGTCTAGATAATGTGGGACCCTCAACGTCTCACAACGCTATGGGCCTCTATGGCCTCTTACAAGGATAGCTTTACATTTTTTTATAGTACGTAAATATCTGGTCACACGCCCCACATTGAGCTCGACACAAAGACTGACTGACTGACTGACTGACTGATCGTCAGTTGCAATGTGGCTTTGACTTAAGAATATTACAGTTGAAAGGGAGCCGCCGTTCAGAGAGGACTTGAGTACGGAAGAAGAGAAATAGCCATTGTTAGGAGCCGTTACCAGGCGACTGCTAGTGAAGACACTGCTGGCTGGGAAGTTTAGCGTGTGCGCTAGTGATTTGTGAAATGTGTGTAAATTAGCTATGGCGCTGTAGTTAAGTGGAATAATGAGTTACGTGATCGAATCCAAGAACTCCGCGATAGTCACCCCATACTATATGACAGTATATTTGTTAAGACGAGTGAACTGTGCCTTTCTTTGTTCGTGTATTTCACAGCACTGTAAGTAAAGTCTTCCGGGGCCATCAGCCGTGTAAGGTGGTTAATCTCCGGCGTTTCAGCGACAGTCCCTGTCGTCATCACCAGGTTTTTGTGATTCTTAACCAAACTGACATGGGCGATAGCCCCAGACGATTTTGTCAACTTTAGCTGCGCGTGAAAGCTTCAGATATGACACTGTCAGCGTCTAGACTATATAGCTCCGGACGGCTGGATGATAGATGAGCGATGAACTATAAGGGATTTGGAAGGAAGCAGTGTTGGCCTGCTGGAAATATTACTGCGGAGTTGCATGGAGGGACGGAAACCTTAAGGTGGCCCGTGTCCCGACCGAAGTTTGAACCAACAATCTCCCGAATCCGTTTCTAGAGCTCTACCGCCACGCTAACTCGCTCAGTGTCAGGTACTCAGATGTAAATCCTACAGCCAGTAGAACGTGACATGAACTGTGTGGCTGCATGTCAGTGATCGGGTTGGTCGACCAGCATTTAACAGGCCGTGGAGGCCCATAGGGTTGTGAGACGTCGAGGCTTCCATTTTTACTAGACAGTCCGCTCAGAGATGGCGGTGGTGATGTCAGCGTTACGCGCCGGCCGAACGGGGTGTTACTTGCGCATGTGTAAATGTTGCTTCTGGTACGTCTTTGCGATGTGATGCGATGCGATGCGATGCGAAGGAGTTTTCAAAGTCGGAAGAAAATACGTGAGGAGCAGAGTGTAGTTACTTTTGATTTGTGCACGTATATTCACCCTTCCCCCCTCCCCTCTGAATTCGTAATTAATTTTACTGCTGTCAAGATTTTAACACTGACCTGTTCATCTTGAAAATTATGACTACTCTTTATAAATTGGTGTTGTCATGGGCCGAGTCCCGCAGTGTCGATACAGCAACAGGTCTCCGTGGGCTGTGCTTCTTGAACAAAAACATATCGTCTTTTCGGAATTAATTGAAGCGGACTAAGTAAGCGGTATCTCGGCAGGACAGACAGACAGACAGGGCGTGCTGCGCAGGACGTGAGTTCGTTAGTAGAGTTGTATCCCCGTGGTGCTGACAGATTGACAGCAAGTGGTTACAAAACTGTACCCGGAAAGGAATTGGAATATAAATATTAATTGACGATGAGTTAACGGTCCGTGTGCGGGCCTACAGTTTTGTGTTCCCCCTTAATGCGTGGGGGGGGGGAGGTGCCGAACGTTGTTGCCAAGCTGCTGAAACATGGTGGTCACTTGTTCGAATCCAGATCTTACCAAATGAAACCACTGTACTTTATTGACACCGCGTGGTCTAAGTCATGAAGCGTCTATGCCCGCTCGAACTCTCGGATCGTGGTTTCGACTCCCACTCGAGGTGTGGATATCTGTGTTTGTGTTGTCTTGTGTGTAGTTAGCGGCCTTGCGACGGGCTGATCTCTCGTACAAGGTGTCCTACCGACTTTGTGTAGAATCAAGTAACTGAAAAGGCGGCTAAGGCGCAACAAAGGGCTTTAGAGCTATAACAATAATAATAATAATAATAATAATAATAATAATAATAATACTCGATTGACGTTAAGGCAAAAGGTGGGGCTGAAATTCTGAGGCATTACTTTCTGGGGCTCCACTGCTTGTGCTAGACAGAGAGGGGTATGACGTACTGCTGCGTTGCCTGAGAGATGTCTGTTAGAGCCTCATAATGTTGGAGCTGTTCCTTTTAATTGACAAGGATTAATGGAAGCAAAGAATGGCAGAAGTCGGCTGACTGCATGAGGAATAGGTGCGTTTTATTATGTAAGCTCGGTCCAGTTAGAGACACAAAGCGCTGGATAAATCACAGGCCGAGGAGAGAAACTGAACTGCACTGTTTGACGTCTTTTTCGAACGGGACTGAGTTCACTCAAGACGTGAAAGTCAACCGTTATTGGACGAAATGTGTTGTTCCCTATCCTGTGCTAGGTCACCTACGAAATAAAATACCCGAAATAATCCGAAACGGCGGTTTTTTATTTGACATTAACGCCACTGATCGCTCGAGACGTTTTTTTTTCTGTCGGAATTGAGGTTCTCGCAGCAAGAACAACCTTGGTTTCTTTTCGACCATGAAGATAGATCTGATATGTTCCTCCAAAACCTTGGCCTTTCTCCAAAACACATGGCGTTACAATCCAGCAATATTTCGACATTTCTTTGTATGTGTCAATGGTAACCTGGACGTAAAATAAACTCCGTGCCCTGTAGTCCGCAAGTGAACTATACCGACCGAGCGACCGCCGCTTGTCAGCGAAGTTTGTGTCAACTTTTACGGCCAGAAGGTGTCGCGTGGTCAGCGCAACGGATCCCCACGACCGTTACTCTCTTATTTCTATACCGGAGCCGCTGTTACCTTGAAATAGCTCCTCAGTTATCCTCACGAGGCTGAGTGGACCCCGTTCCAGGCCCACTCGTGTTGCCATCTTTAAGGTTATGCCGTGTAGTCTGGTAGGTGGATTCCAACATTTCGGAGAAACATGCTGCCTCCATCTTCAAGGCAACTTCTACGCTGTGGGTGGAAATAATAGTCCTGTGCCTCTCTAAAACTTTGATACCCAACTATGATTACACGGCGTCATAGACCAGAAAACCGGAATATAAATCATAAACGCCCTGAAAACGTAGTCTTATATAATTGTGCACAGCCGGTATAGCGACAGGGCTGAACTGCCGAAGAACTGAGGTTCGATTACCATCAGGAGCAAGATGTTCTATCTTATCCATAACTTCCAGACCTGTCCATCATGGTCTAAGGCATGAACCATCTCTTCCTGCTGGAACACTGGGATCGTGGGTTCGGATTCCACTCGAGGCATGGATGTCTGTGTGTACGTTTATTGTGTTTGTGTGTAGCCAGCGGCCTTGCGACGGGCTGATCCCCCGTCCAAGGTGTCCTACCGACTGTAGAGGACCGGCTCTGATGCCCTCAGTATCCCCGGGGGTAAAGTGTCCCGGCCCTGAAGCCGACCACTCACCTCTATCTGGTACCGAGGTTAAAAATGATGGAGCTTTACCTCCACTCCCCCATTCGTTTTTTCTGGCTTGGTGCTCAATTAATTAAGTACAGAGGCAGTTTAGCCGTATCCTGGGCTAGATATTGGTAATCTGAGGTTGTATGGACCCGGAGTGAGATATTTACAGCAAAACAGCTCATGTTTATATTTGCCTGACTGTGAAGACGGGAGTGATCGAGAGACGAAGCGAACAGTGAGACATAAAACGTCAGAACGCCTGCGATAATTTCCAGCCTGAAAATGTGACGTTTGTTTTCGTGTGTAATCAGCGCGCAAATCGCGTTGAACCCAACACCGACAAATGACACGCGAGTGTAATTAGTTCCTGTTTACATAACTCGGAAGCGCCCAGTCGTCCCTTAGCATTCGGCTGGATGCGAAGTCCCCCCCCCCATCTGCGTTTATCGTTCCATGTGCGGCGATGGTCCTCAGGACCAGATTATGTTGGAGGCAGCGACCGATTTTGTATTGAGTTTCCTACAGAAAAATACGGGGGCACGCGTAATTGGTTGAGACACTATCCTACAACTCGGAAGGTCGAGGGTTCGATTTCCGATGATGTCATTAGATTTGTCATTTGACCTAATCCTTCCAGCCGCACTATGGCCCTGGGGTCGACTCAGCCTCTGGCAGAAATGAGTACCAGGGGGGTAAATGGCGGCCGGCGCGTAAGACTGACAACTTCACCGCCATCTGTGCTCCGATTATCTAGAAAATGTGAAAGCCTCGACGTCTCACAACCATAAAGGTTTTCACGACCTGTTACAGGGAAATCTTTACCTTTTACAGAAATTATATTTGTTTTGTATTTAAAGCTAAAGCTGTCCCTTTGTTTAATTAATTAAGCACTATGCCATGACATGGGGCAGTTGAGACACAGCTTAACCATCCTTGACGCTGGCACTGGATGGAGCAGTCAGCTGCACGCTCCAGTCGCTTTATCCCCTTGGAAACGTCACTTGGTACCCAATGGATAGGAGACTGAGTGGAGCCCACTGGGGCTATGAACTCTATTGAGAAGAGAAAAATCTTGTCCCTACAAGGTATCGAACCCCGGTAGTCTAGCACATAGCCCGTCTCTGTACCGACTGAGCTATCCAGGCGGAAGCGGGGGGCTCTTTCTCCCGGCCTTGAAGCTGACAACCCACCGCCATCTAGTGCCGAGGTCAAGAATGGTGGAGCTATACCTCCGCTCGACGTATATGTCTTCTTGGCGTCATGCTTAATTAAATATCACGGCGTGAAAACGGATGAGGGAGTGAAGATATAGCTCCATGCACTTCTTAACCTCTACACTAGGTGGAGGTAAGCGGTGAGCTTTACGTCCAGGCCGCTTTACCCCCCATTAAGCCACGAACCTTTCTTCCAGATGTTTCCAGTTCATTTCTGTCATCCTACCACTGGTCGCTGTGTACTCTAGGCAGATACAGCGTCGTTAAACAAGAAATATAAATACACTGTTTGGTTAAACTCTGATCCGTATACTTGTACGTTTAAGTAGGTGATGCATACGGTTACCATTATGCGTTGATGTTGCCGTTTCTCCGATATCTGCAGATGAAGGTGGGAATGCATATAGGATATTGGTGGCAAAGCCAGAAGGAAAGAGACCACTGGGAAGACCAAGACCTAGGTGGATGGAAAATATTATGGTGGATCTTAGAGAGATTGGATGGGATAGTGTGGTTTGGATCGATCTGCCACGGGATAGGCTCGCTGTGCTCCCACGTGTTCTGCTACCTGACAGTTAATTAAGATGATTACTTCTGCGGCCCTTTTCGTTGGTACGTGTTGATAACATAAACCCGCATTTCTCTCCACTTGTGCGGAGTTGCCTTGCACGAAATTCCTCTATCTTGGAGCACATTTATTTATTTCCCGTTCCCTTTCTTAGCGTTTGCTTCCTCCTGGGCTCGCCCTGATCCCAGGCCGCCAGTAAAACAGGCCTGCTCACCCACCCCTCAAGTACTGTGACATATTCATCTGCCGTGTCAAATAGTTATTAGGCTTCAGGGACTTTTCCCTTTCTCGCCGTGCGTCAGGGAAGAGATACTAGAGTTAACTCCTCTCGCTGCCACCAGGGGCACTACTGCAGCGCTACGAGGGTCGGAATAGAAATTGGAATAAAATGGAGTAACAGGATCAATTTGGGGAGGTCCTTCTTCTTCTGGTTTGTTGTTTTACTGTCTTTGGCTCTTGTTTCTCCTCAGCTCTGAGCTTGCGAGTTGGGAAGCTGATATAGCAGACAAGTTTCAAGTCGTGTACTGTGCCTGAAACATCACTGAGTTTGCGTCATCGGGCAGTGACTTGTCTCATTACGTAATCATTGGAAATTATCGGGTCTTAAGATTGCGGATCGTCTGATTTGTGATGTCGTTTAGTTTTGTGGACGGATACCGACGTTTAGGAGGAGCATGGTGCCTGCATTCTTCAGGATTGAAGCCTGAAGACCACAGTCTTAAAGAGAAAACCCTGAAACTTATATTACAAAATTCTTCGACGTAACATGATAACCGGAGTCCTATTACCGGAGATCCAAAAGATTACCTGCTGAAGGTATGACGTGCCTTCAGAAATGTGTTAGACTAGACAATACTCTGTTTCCGCTTCCTGTGACGTCACAACTTCATTATATAATGCGTTCTTCAACATTTATTGGAGAGAAGTATAACATTCTGCATGGAATCCTTCCAGGGGGGATCAGGGTCGAAGTTCACTTATACTCTGATAATGGAGGCAAAAATGGTGTCCGAAACGTTCCTTTTCACACGGAATAAGCTGTGTCATGCGGCAGCGCTTTTGGCTTTATTCAGGAATGATTTCGCTTATGGGGGGGGGTGGAGTCCAACTGGGTCCACTCGGCACGGCGGCGACTGATTGGCCTATTGTACGGTATATCCTGCCCCGGGTGATTATGATGATGGAGAGAATTAGGTGCAATGAAGATTGGCAGGGGAAACCGAAGTACTCGGAGAAAACTTTGTCCACCACAAATCCCATTTGACCAGACCCGGGTTTGCACACGGCCTGCTTCGGTGGGAAGCCAGCTTTATTCAGGAAGGTATGAGTTCGAATCTCGGCTGGTCCACTGACTTTTCTGTCTGAGGGTTTCCTTACTTTTCCTTAGTCCCTCTAGGCGAATGCTGAAATATGCCACAACCGCTTTCATATTCTTTCCGGTTTACCATTCATCAACCTTACCATTCGACTCTGTATAATGTGAGCTGCTGAGGGCGTCGTTATTTAAACAGTAAGTAAATGGAAAGGAGTTGATATTTAACTCATATTTGGCGCGGCTTGTCGCCCGAGAAGGTTGCAGCGCATTTATCTGTGATAAAAATTGAAGTTTTCAAACCTTTTGTATGATTATGATGTTGAACACGAATACTCCATCGTACCAAAGGTGGCGCCACTTTTCGTGCCCATTGATCCTTCTCTTTATGGCGACTAGATCTGTTTCTCCGGACTAAAGCGGCCCGAGGTACAAGCTTACCCCTCTGTATAATTCGAAGATGAAGAATTAACATTAATTTCACACATTATTTATATATTCCTTATGTCGTGTTTGTGTGCAGATATGAAAAATGGACGAAAATAAAAAGAGAAAATTAATGGGCGAAAGAATGAAAGAAAAGAAGAAAGGGACTGTAGTGAGAAAGATTTACACCTAAAACCTTGTAGCATATATAAAATTCACTTCAGTAAAAATATAATATAATATTCCATAATACAAAAACTTATTTCTGTGTGAGGTTCTGATGGCACGGACTGTCTAGAGTAGTACTATAGTCGATGTGACGCTCTGTAGTCTAGTAGAAGTTTCCTAACGTTTCGGAGATAAATATTGCCTCCATCTTCAGTGTCGGTGAATAAGCCCAGAAGCAAACAAACAAGAAGCAAGTCGAATACTCTTGTTGCTTGGGTCACTCGATCCTAAATATGGATGTAACAGGTTTCCCGAACCGTCGGTGAACTTCTACCCGACTACACGACGTCACATCCAGAAGATGGTAGCCGCACAATAGCTCAAGCGGTTAGTCGCTGGCTTCCCACTGCGGCGGTCCGAGTTCGATCCAGGGTCTAGTCAAGTTGGATTTGTGGTGTACAAAGTAGCGCTGGGGCAGGTTTTCTCCGAGTACTTCGGTTTCCCCTGCCAATCTTCATTCCACCAGTTGCTCCACAATCACCCTCACTTATCATCTGGGGCTGGTACAATAGGCCAGAAATTGCCGCAGTACAAGGGACTTAGTCCCACCCCACTAGCAATAGAAATAAAACCTTAAATCTCGAGTATGACCCACGACCTTTCAGGTTCGCCATTTTGCCCCGTACGGTGTAAGCTTTCACGTTTTAGTACATTAAAAATCTGTCATGTGTTTCATCGATGTTTCCTCAGGACGTCGCTGAAACGTAACGAAAGATAGAATTATTGATTTTCGATTTTCAATAGAACTAGTTCTTAACATGTGGTTAGTAGCAAGCAGTAAAACTGCAGTGTGTATATATATAGCCCTATAATAGAGGGGTCCACGGAGTGAGGGGAGGGGAAACAGTCGTAAACCCAGAAGGAAGAGAGAGGGAGAACAATTTTCCTATTAATTTTACGAGAATGTAAAACCGGATTTTACGGTTCTGCCGAATGTGCAATAAACGAGACAGTTTATCCGTCTGTATAAACCCCTTCAGCGTATTCTTCTCCTTTCTCCACTGATGTGCCTATCCAGTGAGGTTATAGGTTAGGTTAGGTCATGTACGTCTGTCGTACACTCCGACAACGAGCAACTGCCTGCGTCTTTATGGTCGCTTCTTACGGCAGATTCAGTTCCAGCTGAGAGAGCTGCAAGGGACCACATCGTCTTGCTGTATTTCAGATGCGTTTGTAGGACGGCACGCCCCGATATTGTTAAAGGGAAAAAGTGACTGACATTTCTGCATATAAACAAGTAAAAGACAGCTTACTTACTCTCTTATACCTTTGTATTTTTTTCTTCATCTTGGCTTACTTCTTTTACCACGAAGACGGAAGCAACAGGTTTCTCCGAAAGTTGGTACTTATCTAACAGATCGAACGGCGTCACATCCTCACTGTTCACCACTCACAGAATGTCAAGAGACAGGTCTAAGAGATATACAGTGGGTATAAGGGTCTGTTTCCCCGGAGGTAAAGTAGCCGGGGCGTGAAGCTGGTAACACCTCCATCTCTTGCTGAGATTAAGATTGGAGCTATACCTTCATTCCTCCATACGTCTTTATGGCGTGGTACACAGATCCTTAAGGAGTCGGGGTAGTGCAGTCGGTATAGCGACTGGCTACGGGCTGGACGACCGTGGAGTCGGAGTTCGAGTCCCGGTAGGGTCAGAATTCTCTCTTCTCCATATCGACGAGACCGGCTCTGGGATCTACCCAGTTTCCTATCCAATGGGTACAAGGGGCTCTTTCCCCGGGGGTAAAGCGGCATGTGCGTGAAGCTGACCACTCACCTCCAGCTAGTGCCGAGGTCAAGAAAATGTGGATCTATACATCCACTCCCCCATACGCCTTCAAGGCGTGGTGCTTAATTAGTTATGCACAGGACAACTTTACCTTTAGCTTTTACACAGTTCCTTAAGCACAGGGACAGCTTTATCGTTTTACCTTTTACTTTATAGGTCTGAAATGTACTGCTTGTTGGATGCACCAAGTAACCTCCACGCATGCACGAAACATCGGTTAACTTCTACCAGTTTACGTGGCGTCATGTTGCCAGGTGTTCAGTGACACATATAAAACGCTTCTCTAATCCAGTCTGTTTTAGCTTTCTTTTTCCTTGGCACTACAGCCCCAGTGGGCCTAGGCCTACCTCCATGAACTTCTCCGTTCACCTGTTTTAGCTTACTTTCATATTTTTTAAACATAGAAGGATATTACTTTGCTGTCTGTCCCAACAAGCAGGAATAGGGGAACCAGAATAGATGACCCTTGCATGCCAGCGGCTCGGTAAACTCATTCCCGCTGCAACAAATACACATGCAGCAATAGAGGAATTGTTGGACAGTGTTTTCTATGCGGTCCGTGTCTTTTCAGATACGTAGTATGAAGTGAAAGAACGTGGACGGTTAGTTCTTCTGAGAAAAGGGAGTGATTTGAAAGCTGCCAGAGCCATCAGACAGTAAAATATGATTATGAATCACTGTGCTGACGAGGGCCAGCATCAGTATAGCAGACAGGCAGTAGTAGTCAGATTCCTCTTCTCGTTGAAGAGGAGGTCCCATTTGAAAATACCCAGAAGTGTTGGAAACTAATACCCGAACTCAAGAATTACTGTACTCGCGAGGGCCAGCAACAATTTAAGTGGCCAGAACTTCTTGTTCCATTGGCCCTTGTTTGGACGCCGAGGCGTCCGTATGTCTGTCACGGGATGCGGCTGGATGAGCAGTCAGATTGGCTTGAGACGAGTTGCAGAGCGAGTCACAGATGAAAGCCGTCGAGACGTGGCTCAAGGGAGGCAGGCCGCAGCTACTGCTACCTTTATTTATTGACACGGCCCTGATACATCACATCCAGCCCACAGTCAACAAGCTCTCGAATTTATGTGACGTTAAGATTATTTGACTGCGCCACTGCGTCTTGGCCTACATCTCCATTGCCTGAAGCTCCTGTGGTTTCCGGTCCGCACACTTCGCTTCTTGACATCAGTCTCAGGATCTCATAGTTGCATAGCTGGTCAAGGTATGTCGCAGCCCAAAGTTTCCTAACCGTGTTCACAAAAGCCAATCCCACTGGTTCCTGCCCCGAGACAATATCTCTCAGTGTCTTCAAAATCCATTTTCTAAGTTGTCCATCTATCCGCTAAAGTTGGCACTGACTTCGCAGGCAAGAGGCGGTCGTCCGGTTGGTATAGTTCGCTTGCGGACTACAGGCCACAGAGTTTGTCATTTTTATTTGTTGTTCTATCTTTTGAGCATATTCGCTTAAGAGGTAACGCGTCTGACTTGTATTATGAGATTTCTGGTTCGATTCTCGGTTGGGAAACCGACAGTCCTGACCCAAGTATTACGTCGCATCCTCAGGACCTGCGATAGTAGCATACATACGACTACTGCCCTCGCATCCATCCCAATTCGTGATCCCCTGCTCCTCCCATTCGGAGCTCTGTAACCCTGGGTACTGAGAACGCCGTTAAGTAAATCTTAATAAACGTCTCTCTGCGTTTAGGTCTCTTCATGTGTTTCGAATATTACTTTTTATTTATTTTTTGCTCCGTACATGCTACTTGTCTCCACCTTGTCGTGGTGGTGGGGCTTGCGTGACTCTGTGACCTGGAGAGCTGTGCCGGCGGTAGTCTACCGGTCGGGTCACCTATGTTGGAAAGGTCAAAGGGTGGAGTCCGGACTAAGAGAGATACCCTGGTCCTCAAAGTGGGGGGTTGGGTATGAGGCTAACAGCCTCATCCTGTAGAAATAATTTTGTTCAGAAACCTAACAACCAGCTTAGTCCATTCCTATGGCAGCACGCATTGGTTGTGGAGACTGCTTGTGGAGGAGGCCAAGGCTCACCCAGGGCTGTAGCGTAGAGTGGTAGGTATAGTTAGTGCCTCGTAACTTTAGCCGCGCGGAAAGGTAAACGCTGTTGTGGAGCACGCGAAGCTGTACGCTTTCTGTGGTGACGTTCAGAGCTACTCCCCGAGCGGAAAACATTGTCTACGGAAACCAGGAGTAGATCACAACGCACTTTACACCTGACCACACTCCAAGATGCTGCATTCCAAACTGGTAGTACCCACGCTGACGTAAGCTGATAAAACTGCTCCCCCAGCTCCGCGAGAGATGGTATGACCCCTGTACCACGGCTAGAGTTCCGAGGAACAAACAGTAGGTAGCTAGGTACATGCTGCTTACGTATCGTAATGTTTTTGGGGGTTCGTTCGCAAAGTCACCGCGAGCCCATACTTTTCCGCTCAGCTGTTTGTGGTATAATCATATCTGTCCCGAGTTGGATGATGGGGTGGGTGAGTAGACAGAGAAGTAGGACGCCCATGTTTGAGCCCGTGTGTTAGTCGGCATAACCCTGAACATGTCAGCATTAAGCCTTGCTTAATTCACATGTCAGTCCGACACGTGCCACATGCAAGTACACAGTGGCAATACCCTGGACGGGTCGGATGGAGTGACAGTGTTACCAACCGCATGTACATAATTTTTGGCGTCCCTTTCCTACATTAAAATCTCCTGCATTTCGATATTCCTTCCTTTGCGTAAAGTGTTGTTTAACGTTCTAGACGAGATACGATTTTCTTACCTCCTTTCGATAGTCCCCAGCGTTTATTTCTGTATTCTGTAATATTACAACCGTCCGTTCATGTAATATAGGGTGTGTGACTATAGACGGGATTGGCTGTTGGGTTGATTGATCACTTTAAGACAACTACTCGTAACTACAATTAATTACAGCACTGTCGATAATTTCCACATTTTACCAATCACTGGGACACGCCAAGTCTTCTCAAATCTTTACTAGTCGTATCCTGGCAACGAATTTATAACAGTCTTATTGTAACTACAGCACATATAAAGTCTTCTTCTCACAGCTGAACTTACAAATTGCACGCTAAGCTGACTTTCAGTTAACTGAACTCTCTCGATTCCTTGGTCATCTGCCACCTGCCAACTCCGGAACCCTCAATCCAGTTGTCTGCTGCAACTGCCAACTGCCTCATTGCTCTCTCTTCCTATTTAACTTCGACTGCTGAGTCTCAACAAACTGTCGGTTGGCCTGGGATCTTCACTGTGTAGCCTAGGGACGGGCCCAACAGAAAACATCGTTTCCTAAAAATCTTGTCATTGTTACATGTGTATTCTTTGCCGCGGGAACGTGTTTACCAAACCGTTGCTTAGCACTGAACATTTACACTGGCTCCACTATTCCGGCTTTCAGGAGTCATGTAATATTATTTCACTGTTTAAAAGAGAGATCTTGAATCTCCCACCAATTGTTATTTTTTCACACACCGTCTTTTTTTTATGGCAGTGAAGAGTAGAAACGAAAGTGGGAATATCGAATGTCCATACTTTCTCACAAAATAATGCTAGGCACATGGTGAATTTGGTATGATACCAGTATATACGTATATCATAGAGTTTTGTGAAATCCTACGAAATTCCCAACGTTTATGTCACATTCTCACAAAGTAATGCTAATAACATCGTCAAATGCTTTTAAATTTAAGAAGTTCATGGCACAGCCTCACGAATTAATGCTCGCCTTATCGTGAAATGCTGTCAAATTCCAACGGTTCATGGCACATTCTCACAAACTTATGCTCGCCATGTCGTCATATTCTGTTAGATTCCAAAAAACATGGCACACTGTCACAAATTAGTACTCGCCACATGGTCGGGTGCAGTTAAATTCCAATAGTTCGTGACACATTCTGACAAAATAGTGCTCTAAACATCGTCAAATGCTGTTACATCTCAACAGTTCATGGTCCATTCTCACAAAATATCGTTAAGAATTTTCAAAGTCCCTGCTTGTGAAATTTGCCAATTTATGAATTGTAGTTAAATCGTCGATGTCAGTATAGGAAGTGTTCCTGTTCGCGAAATGCTCTGAATTGCATGGCACATGCTATATCCTTTCTAATGCGCGGTGGTTCATTCTTATTATCCTGCTGAAGTAAACAAGCCATTCTGACCTAGATGGCTCCTTGTCTGTGGGAAAACTAATGGAGACTGCTGCATTATGAAGATTGCAGCTAGAAGTGTTGAGATTCCAGTCCTTTGCTGAGGGCGACGTGTTCCCTCGCGGCAATAGATGGCTCTCGCCACGCCTAATGGACACCGGCCTTCATTTGTCATTCTGCTCCACGCGGCCAGCAGACTCGTCTACAGTGGTTGGAACAGAGCGAGTCCACAGTGGGCGTCATTTACATTTGGAGATACTAATATACACCACCAGCTACCAACTCCAATAATTGGTAGTGAAATAAGCAGAGGCACAACATATTTCATCATTACTGAGGAGTAATTTTTGCTCCAAAATAAATGCAGACATTTAGAAAACAAGGCATCCTTCAGTCTGTACTCCCCACTTAGTGTCAGTAGTGTTCAAACCAAGAACAGTCCTAGTTGTGGAATGTTGGATTCATGCCTGAAACGAAAAATGTATACCGGATTTTGATTGGAAAACCCGGAGGGATGCGGTACCAAGCTCTAGACGGGAAGATAATATTAAAGTGTATTATATATATTGTCACGTATCCTGGTAACGCGACAGTAAGCTAATGGGCTTCGGATTAGATGAGTCGATTTACTGGACAGTTTCACCAGGCGCAATGACATATAATTATAATACACTCAAATTACTTTAACTGTAAGACACAAAACAATGTCTTCAACATCTGCTTGCTGGAATGATGTCTTCCTCTCGAAAGCACATTAGTTCATTTCTCCCTTCTTCCTCTGACTTCTGTGTGTGACTCCTCGCTTCTGGCTTCTGAACTGGCCAACATTTATACCTGTGAGGCGGCTGGGATAACAGACACATCCTTGAAAAGTCCTGGTTCTCACGTGATTACAATTGTCACCCATACAACGATGCATTCACTGCTCTTATTGTAGCAAATGGACCCCCGCTGTGACTCCGATGTTCCGGCTCTTAGTGGCACGTCACATTATGTAATCGCAGAAACTTAATTACCGCTAGTAAGGAGGTAAACGCAGAGAAAACTTTGTATATGTTGCTCTCTTCACCAAAATGCAGGGAAAAATCATAACATAAAGATAGCTAACAGATACTTTGAAAATGTGGCACAGTTCAAATATTTGGGAACGACAGTAACAAACCAAAACTTGATTCAGGAGGAAATCAAGAGGCGATTGAATTCGGGTAATGCTTGCTACCGTTCAGTCCAGTACCTTTTGTCTTCTCGTCTGCTGTGTGAAATCATAAAGATTAGAATATACAGAACTGTAATTTTGCCTGTGGTTCTGCATAGTTGTGATACTTGGTCTCTGACATTAAGGGAGGAACATAGACTGTGGGGGTTTGAGAAAAGTGTGCTGAGGCGAATATTTGAACCCAAGAGCGATGAAGTGACAGGAGTTACTTTACAACTGGCGGTTTACCACCAATCAGTTCGTCTTTGTGCCAAGGCCCGTGCGACTCAACTGAACCCTTCCGGTGATAGTCCTCATGTAGCATCCTCTCTGACGAGAAGATGGGTTTGTCTGTTATGAATAAACTTGGCCTTTCGTCAAGTGTACGTGTGGCATGTATAGCACGTTATTGAAAATTCCTTTTGCAGTATACACAAACCCCTGTTAGTACAGGCTTTGCGAAGCAGATCATGCCTATGTTACATATCTTATGCTACAACGGAAACTTAGTTACTTGAACGGCCGTTAGCTTGACCACCTCCAAGTTTAAGTCCCTTAGTCTTGTCCTGCTTATACTACTCGGTGCGGACTGTACAGAAAACACCTCTCCTAACATTCCTATTATTGTGGCACATATCTGTCGCACGGACCGCGTACAGAGCACCACTTCCCAGTTAGTCTGTTGCTGCGTATTAGGAATCTGTTGCCTGGCAACGGGCGTTGTTTACAGGGTCATTACTGAGTAACGGGTCAACATGCTACAAGGTTCTTGACATTTTTTCATAGAATTGAACCGTTGTTAAGTTCATGTTCTCATTATTGCAGGAGTTTGCATCCCCATGGACAGTGCCTGACGCACAGATCCCACACCGGGAGAGCTTTTTAATAAAAATAGAATACATATCTAAAAAGCAGAAATGCTGTCGTGAGGTGAAGGGGTTGTATGCGATGTAGGCTGGATTGTGGGGGCGGGAGGGCGAATGAGGGGGTTATCTCTTTTATACTCATTCTGTTCCGAGCGCGGCCAGTCCGTCAGCAACTCGTCCAGTGAGTGAATGGGGTGAATAATGTGTGAATATTCATCATCCCCCTGAGGCCTTCAGGCAGGATGTAGGGGTGAGTGCCCCCCCCACATGCCATGATCATGTTATGAGAAGCGGAAGATAAATGGAAATTTAAAATAAAATAAAAAAATACGCAAATGAGTGTGAATTGACATGTCCGGCTGATAAGTATTGGCGCGTTCTGCCGTTTAAGATTCAGATTTCACGCTTCCCATTGTTTGTGCCGTCCTGATCATCGGCCTGATTTCCATGTTTGGACAGACCTGTCCGGGTCATGATGAAGGGTCGTCCCTCTCACAATCAGAGAATTGAGATCGGTTGAGTGCACGCAGCTTCCTGTCTAAGGGTACCGGGTTCCTGTCCCTGATGCCAGAGCTATCTAAGCAAGAGTCTGATGACTGCCTCTCGTTTGGAAGCATACAGTCGGGCGTTCATAAGCACAGTCTTTTATGACGTAAGATATACGTCTTGTCTTCTGTGAGTTATCCTATGCATTTTTAGCCTACTTTACTTATTTAAAAGAAAAGGAGGCTTCTCAGATCACCTTGCTGTTTTGTAACCCCCCTCATGAGATCACCTTGTAGTTTGTGTAACCCCCCCTATGAGATCACCTTGCTGTTTGTGTAACCCCCCTCATGAGATCACCTTGTAGTTTGTCTAACCCCCCCTATGAGATCACCTTGCTGTTTGTGTAACCCCCCTCATGAGATCACCTTGTAGTTTGTCTAACCCCCCCTATGAGATCACCTTGCTGTTTGTGTAACCCCCCTCATGAGATCACCTTGTAGTTTGTCTAACCCCCCCTATGAGATCCCCTTGCTGTTTGTGTAACCCCCCTCATGAGATCACCTTGCTCTTTGTGTAACTCCCCTATGAGATCACCTTGCTGTTTGTGTAACCCCCCTCGTGAGATCCCCTTGCTATCTGTGTGTTTGTGTAACCCCCCCTCATGAGATCACCTTGATGTCTGTGCGCGGGCCCCCGCTATTTTTTGTTTAGAAGGCTTATGAGATCTCCTTTGTAATCTTTGTGTCCCCCTCCTAATTTTGGGGCTTATGAGATCGCCATGCTGTCTGTGTGTCTTGTGTTGGCCACAGTCATTGCCAGGCGACAGGCCATGTCCCCCAGATTTTTTCTTTTTCTACGCAGGACCCGTTTCATATCAGAGGGAAGTACGCGATTTGTTCTTCCCAGAACTTCTTTTTGTATTTGCAGTTTGACGATGCTGTCGGTATCTAAGACCGTGTAGAACGTCGAAGGATCCGATGATTTAGTGAATAATCAATTGGAAACGATGCGGATGTAAGCGGTCGTGGTCTGCTCTGAGGTACTATCTCAGAGTCTGGGCGACCACTATAACGGCAGTCAGGATAACTTGTGTTCCGGCCGGGATTCGAACCCGATAATCTTCCGAATTCAAGCTGAGGCGTTACAGCTTGAGCCTTTATGCTTAGAGTGACGCTGTGTAACATTTCAACCATTTATTATTGTCCTGTACCCAATTTCTTGTCTGTTTACGAATGGCTTTGCCCATTCTTGGTTTCACCTCCGAGCGACGCAGTAACCTACGTGGTTTAATGCCCTAACAGTATTACACAGTGCAAGATTTGAGGTTTTCACAGCAGTGACTATGAAGAATGCCGTCTTCTGGGATGTGGCACCGTATAGATATTGTGTAACCCGACATATGGGAAGGACTTATCGCTTCCATCTTCAGGGTATAAGAAATCCGCGAGGAATGAACCAGAGTGAGCAGGTGGCTGCTACAGGGTGCCACATCCCACAAGACGGCAGTCTTCAGTATTACATAATCCCTGCTGTATTTCTGCTGAGAGCCCGGATGGCTCAGTCTGTATGGCTGAAGGACTACTTTTTGCATAACTGAGAAACTGAGTTCGATTTCCGGCAGCGACAAGAGGTTCGTCTCTTCACAGCATCCAGACCAGCTGTTTGGTCCTTCCATCCATCCTATGTAATGGATAATGCTGCCTCCTTTCCCGGGGTTAAAGCGGCCGGGGCTGAAACTGATCCGCTTATCCCAGTGTAGTGCCGAGGTTAGGAATGTGTGGAGTTATACTTTATGTCCCCTCGTACGTCTTCCGGGCAGGTGCTTAGTTGAGCGCATGGACCTTGTCATATTTACCGCACGCTGTTTAGAAAAATTCAGAAGAGTTCGGTCGTCTGGGACATAACGCCGTGTCTTCCGTTGAAAGTCGACAGACGTATCGAAGGAACATGTCACTTCCATCTTCAGGGTTGTACAAAAAGCGAAGCAAACGAGCGTGAAGTCGGTAGCAAGAAAAGCAGGCGACTTCCAGCGCACTACGGAACGTTACGATGTCCCAGAAGATGGAACTCTTCATAACCACCGGTGTCAGGACCCAAAATCCCACAGCACAAGCATTTGCTTGCTACAGTATTTGTTTTCTGTCTTTTCAGGTATGATGGTGATTTTTTGGTGTACCTGATAGGACAGCTGAAGGTAAATATAAGTTCATACTGTTGAGTACCCTCTTCTGATATGTGACCTTGTATAGCCCTGTCTCCATCTTCAGTGTACAGACAGTCGGTTCCTCCGAAAGACATGTTGATGAAGGCAGAATATTTTATTTTCGAAACGTCACGCTATCGCATCTCACATAGTAGTATTTAGTAATTTCGAAATGTATTCAGTGTTTTGTGGGGGGGAGGGGTGGGGGGCACCAGATCCTGAAGGAATTACTTACTGAACCCTCGGTATCCATGGAGTTTATTCCAGAACGTGCTGCGGAGTTTTTTTATCTTGCCTCCCCTCCATCTCGTGCATCCCCTGAGGTATTTTCTGAGTCCAGAACTAACATCCCTGCATCTCCCGCGAGTACTCAGATGCTGCCATGTACGGGGTTCTGGAATCCCAACTATCCATTCTCATTTCGCCGATCCTTTTGAGGGCAGGGGGTGAGTTTCACCGGGAAGGGGTGGTCTGGTAGGGATTCTTTTCTCTGTTTTCCCTCTAATACGTATTGTATACCCAGCTTCCAGTGGATCTAAGTGTGATCAGTGTTGCCAGTTTAGTTATTCTCAACCTATATGTCACTCTTCTTGATGTCCCTTAGGAAATTAAACCGAATTCACCTTGATGGGTTATAGCTGTCGCTTGGACTTGGCAGCCTGAAGGCCCTGTGATTGAATCTGGTTTCCGGTAACCTGATATATGAGAGTGGTCACGGTCCCATAAACATATACACTAAACTAATAATATTCTTTGTGTCGTGTTTCGTTAAGGTAAAAATAGAAGGTAGAGCTATCCCTGTAACAGGTCATGGAGGCTCATAGGGTTGTGAGTCGTCGAGGCTCCCACATTTTATAGAAAATCGGCTCACAGATTGCGGTGAGGTTGTTAGCCTTACGCGCCGGCTGCCCTTTACCCCCAGGAAGATTCCTGGCACTCATTTCTGTTAGAGACTGAGTCGACCCCAGGGTCATAGTGTGGCTAGAAGGATTAGGTCAATTGAAAATCCAATGACATTACCCGGAATCGAACCTGCGACCTTCCGGCTTTGTAGTATAGTGCCTCAACCAATTACGCTACCCCCCCGTGAGTGTGCGGGATGAATGTGAAGTCACAGCACCTCGGTTACACACGCACACTTTCGCTTTCTCTCCCTCTCTTTTTGCACTTCACGAGTCGGGCCGAAGGGATTGACTACGAGCTGGATGACCGGGGTTGGATTCTCGGCAGGAATAGTGTGTGTACCAAGTCTGGGGGCTCATCCATCCTTCTATACAGTTGGTTCTTCGGGGGTTAAACGGCCGGAGAGTGAAACTGAGAACTCATTTCTATCTAAAAACATGGAATAATTTTACCTTACCGTTTACTTGTACCTGCCTTTTGAACCTAACTTAAAGAGTTTGAAGAAGTCCTTAAGTAGCCCAAGAATATATTAATTACACATATACAGGCTTATAGGATTGCCCCCTGATGTTTGGATTCGTTTAAAATAGCCTATAGATGGCAGTGGAGGCTACTGCAGTCCCAAGGGTCTCATTAATCCGCCCCCTCGTCTGGTCCCACCCAGCCCCCATCCTACCCCATCATTTGCCAATGTTTCAGACGGTGGGGGTACGATGGCGAGATGATAGTGTTCTTTCTCTGAGTCCCTGGGGAAAGGCTGCGTACTTTTGCAGCTCGTCACAAAGAATTACAGTATTGCGAGGGGGTCGCTTGGCGCGAACACTGAATGATTCTTACTTGCTACTTGCACGGGGAGAGTTGCCGCACCGGGGCCGTCACGCTTCCAGGCGCTTCTTGCAGAGGTCGCTCAACTGTGAAATAGTCTCAAACCCCGTTTGTAACATTTCCGTTTCCCAGAGCCCTCTGCAGCGGAAAGTACAGGGATGAACATTGTTGTTTCCTGGGATATGACGCCGTGTAGTCCCCTAGTTCACCATAGTTTCGCAGGAAGTTTTACCTCCATCTTCAGGGCCAAAGTAAGCAATGCAAACACCTGGCAAGAAACAAGCAGAAGGATGGAAGCATACGTTTCTCCGAAATATCGGTGAACTTTTACCATATTGTACTGCGTCACATCCCACAAAACAGCACTGCATAGCCACCACGAGATCCGGGATAGTACAGTCGGTATATCGACTGGCTTCGAGCTGGACGGCCGAGGGGTCGAGGTTCAGGTCCCAGTAGGAGCAGGACTTTTGTCGTATCCACGTCGCCAGACCGGTTCTGGGGCTCACTCATCCTCCCGTTGAATTGATACCGGTAGCTCTTTCGCCGGGGATGAAACGGCTGGGGCGCGAAGCTGGCCACTCACCTTCGACTATTGCCGAGGTCAAGAAACTGAACATCCACTCCCCCATACGCCTTCCTGGCGCAGCGCTTAATTTGTTAATAACAGGGACAGCTTTACCTTTTACGTAGTCACCAAGAAAGAAAAGGGATGTAAAAAGGATCCTTATATATACAGGGGCTGGACAAAACAATGGAATCGCTAAGAAATTGAGAAATAGAATTTGTGTTGGCTACATTGAAAGAACTTCAGTTGGCAGCACTGAATGTTGTTGTGGTTACGTTTCTTTACAATCTGTAGTGATTGTGTTGAGTGACAGTCTTGTGTGAAAGAATTGGGAAATAGAAGACATGTCAGATTTTGAAAGAGGACAGACCGTTGGTGCGCATTTAGCTGGAGCATCTGTGACAAAAACTGCCACAGTATTAGGTGTATCAAGAGCGACAGTTTCTAAAGTTATGTTGGCATCCACGAATCATGGGAGATAACATCAGCAAAGAGGAACAGTAGGTGAAAATCAGCATTGACAGATTGAGATCATCATGCATTGAGAAGGGCTGTTTAGAAAAATCACAGAACTACTTCAACACAGATAACAGCAGAACTGAATATTCATCTTGAAGACCCTGTTTCCACAATAACTGTCTACGTTAGCTTCACAAACCCAACATCTGTGGTAGGACTGCAACTGCTAAACCTCTGATCACTGGAAGTATTGCTCAGATGCGTAAATGACGGTGTCACGACCATGAAACCTGGACATCAGACAACTGGAAACGCGCGCGTGATGTGCTGAGATGAGTCATCCTTCACGCTGTTCCCTGCATCAGGAAGAGTTTACTTTTGGAGAACACCCAAGCAAGCCTACAATCCGGAATGCCTGGTTCGGTTCCAACAGTGAAACACGGGGGAGGTTCCGTGAAGGTTTGGACAGCAACATCGTGGTACAGTGTTCTGTTGGTCCCATTGTTACCCTTCATGGCCGAATTACTGCAAGGGAGTACGTGGGCAGGTTGCGTAACCAGGTGCATCCCATGGTCCAGACGCTATTTCCGAACAACGGTGCAGTTTTTCAAATACGACAGTGTCCCCGTTCACACAGCTGGAACTGTTCAGTCGCGATTTGAAGAGCATGGGCGTGAACTTCAACATCTTCCCCGGCCAGAACAATCTCCAGAAATGAACTTAATTGAATCATTCTGGTCAGTTTTGGAGACTAGAGTGAGGAACAGGTTCCCACCTCCAACACCTCTAAGTCAACCTGAAGATGTTATTCAAGAAGAACGCTATAAAATCCCGCTAGATACTGTTCAAAATTTGTACAAGTCTGTTCAAAGGACTGCGTCTGAACAGAAGGCAAAAGGTAATCCAACACCATATTAATAAAAAATGTGTTCAGTATCTGTGGTGTTTCCAGTGTTTTGTCCAACCCCATCGAAGCCTAAACTATGCTCGTCTGTCTCTATTTATGTTAGCAGGTAGCTACGAATAAGAGCCGAAGATGGCAGCAGTAGAAAGTAGTCGTAAGTCGGGTATTACAGTGCCCGCCTTTGCTGAGCAGTTTCTCGTAGTTGGCAGCAATGCTAACGCATATTGCTATTTTGTCAAGATAATGTTGCTTATCTGCAGTTGCTGAGTATTTCTGACGAAATTTGTGTTAACAATCTCCTGTTGAAATTTCAGCTGTCTTCATGCTCTTAAGAAATATAAAGTAAAGGCGCTGCAGCTTGATCGGAATTTCGTGCTTTGTCGTTTTCATCGTTAACGTCGTCGTAGACTTCATCACAGTTATTCGAACCGTGATAGGCTGAATACGGGCGGGGGCCGGGTTTCGGTTCCTAACAGACGATTTGGAACGTTTCCTTTGTGGACGACGTGAATTATAATTTGGGAAAGATTTAGGAAAAGAAACAGTACTGACCTGTTTCCTTTGTGGCCGATGTGAGTGATAATTTGGGAAAGATTTAGGAAAAGAAGCAGTAGTGACCTATTTAAAGATACTGGCCCATAATATATCTGAATTAACTGAATAAATTAATAAAAGACCCTCTAAAATATTGTATCGTGTAGGGTCTTTACTGTGAATCGACCTGAGATAGGCAGATATACCAGATCCACTTCCAAGCAACGGCTCAGTAAACATGTTCCCACAGCAACGAATCTACGCGCAACAATAGAGGTACTGCTAGAAAGGGGGTTTCTAATTAGTCCGTGCCGAGTAGTTATAAGGAAGACAGTTGAGTCCATCAAGTCAGTTCTGTACGGCAGTCTGTAAAGAGAGGACTTAAATGTATGAAGCTGAAGAATGTTCACTGTTAGAAGCCGTTGCCAAGGAACGGCTGGAGAATACACAGCAAGCTTGAAAGTGCTTAGTGGATGCTGTGGCGATTTATGAAGTGTGGAGATTAGCGATAGCGCTGTAATTACTTGTAGTACCGCGTGGTGTGCATAAGTGGTCAGTAAGTCCATTCACCAATCCAAAACCCCATCCGTAGTCACCCCTATACGTAATAATATCGTGCTTTTTGTTTCTGAAATTTCAGCAGGAGACAATTGAATACGATGCAAGAGGAATCATGCCTTCTGATCCTCGTCATTACTGAGCTGACCTCATAAAATGCTGACTCTTTTGTAACGCGGGTCGTATTCATATTGCACGGCACGCAATTTGTTGTAGGGTTGTACTGTAATTGTCACTGCTAAAAATAAGGCAGACAGGAAATTCCTTTGTGCTATGAGCGTTATCGTGCAGCGGAGGCGCGGTGGCTCGCATCTGCGTCCTAACTTTTGCTTCTGAAGCCAGTTCCACCGTTGGAACAACAACCTATCTTCGTCAGACACGCCCAATGAACACGATATCTGTAATGACCCGGCAAATTAATATGGCGTTCTGACTTCTGGTAGCCTTCCTTTGTCGTTCTCGCGGCCAGGCAACGTCAGCCATCTTGACCGCTTCTTTCTCTCTCTGTCTCACTTCTAACAAAATTACCTCGTCAGTTTGTCGATTGAAAATTATTCACAACCAATATTTGTCCTTTTAACTCTTCCCTTCATAGTTTTTATTACAAGAATCCTTCTGTTAATATATTTCAATGGCAAGTTATTCGTACTGTCATGTGTATGAGTGTGACTATAGACGGGGTTCTGACTGGTAATTGGATTTATTGAACATTTACAGGTGGTAACTACAAGTAACTATAGCGCTATCGCCAATTCACACATTCTACAATTCATTACAGCACACACTAAGTCTTCTCAGTCGTTGTCTGATAACGGTTTCCAACACAGTAGATCCCCCAACTTCCATTTTCACCCTCTTACTGGCTGGAGACTCTCTCACAACTAATAAGACTTGTCCTGCTTATAACCTCTGCACGCACCGCACAGAAAACACCCTTCCCAACAGCTCTTCTATAGCGTCACGCAATTGTCGCGCGGCCCGCTTGGAGAACACCGCTTCGCACTCCATTGATGCGTGTTAGGGATCTGTTGCCTAGCAATGGGCGTTGTTTACTGAGTTTATACGTCTGCGTGCTGCAGTATTGTTGAGGAGAGACTCCTTACACGGATGTTCTCAGTCTCCACATAAATCAGGACCAGAACAGAGCGAGACATGCGGAGCGAAACTGTGGCGTCACAGATATTCTTCTATATACGCCAGTGAGTCAAGATCTGCCTTAGTACCAATCCTGTTCCTAACCAGTTGGTTCCATGAATCTTTTCCCCTGTGCTGAAGCGGCCGGAGTGTCACCTTCATCGAGAGGTGGCCAAGGTACACTTCTGGATGGAATTGCTACTTCCATCGCCTTTTAACCCGCGAGATCTCACCGTTACCATGTATCAGACTCTTCCAGTTTACCCTCCTCCATGCCATTAGTGGAACTCATTTCACAAAGCTATGACTGTTTTCTGTTGGCACGCAGTAGCTTAGTTGGTTGATGCACTGTGCTACAAACCGGAAAGTCGCGGGTTCGGTTTCCGATGAGGTAATTGGATTTGTCAGTTGATCTAATCCTTCCAGCCGCACTATGGCCCTAGAGTCGATTCAGCCTCTAACAGATATGAGTACCAGGAATCTCCCTGAGGGTAAAGGGCGGCCGGCCGGTAAGACTGGCAACCTTACTGCCATCTGTGAGCCGATTGTCTAGAAAATGTGGGAGTCTCGACGTCTCACAACCCTCAGTCTGTGTTCCTCCCTTAATGTCATAGACCAAGTTTCACACCCACAGACAAAATTATCTACACTAACTCCATGGAGCTGCGTCCGTTTGAGAAGGCGGTAGTGTCAACATTTTATGGAACTCGAAGGAGTTTCTTTACCATGTTCCCAAGAACCTTCCACCGGTCCCTATCCCGAGCCAGATGAATCCAGTCCCTAGTACCCCATCTTGTTCCTCTAAGAGCGTTTACGTTATTATCCTTTTCAGCGCAGACTAATTTTAAATTGAAATCTTGTTAGTGAGATTCGAAAGTAGGCACTTTTGTATTTCAGTTGCTGTACGCTGCTGTCTGTGCCTGTTTCCTTTGTTGCACTCAGCACCGCCGCGGTTTCCCGCTTTGTGTATCCAGTATATACAGATATTTTAACGTGGATGGCCAGAGCGATTCTAGGCAACGACCTCTAAACAACCTTCAGTTTAGTGCGTTACAACAATAAGAAGAATGCTTATTGCTCGTTGCTAGGCGACAGTCGGCCACCAATGGACTGACAGGATATCACGTGACGTGTTTTCTGTGCGGTCTGCGTCATCAACAATAGAATAGTGTTTCCTGTGAGGTCCGTGCTACGGCTATATAACGAGAGCTGTGAATTAAAGGGCCTCGACACCAAGACAGACAGACTAACTGACCGTCAGTCGCCATGTCACTTGGAATTGGACTTGGACTTGGAGCTTAGTTCCATCTCCATGTAGGGGCGGGGTCGAATTCCTCCACCGTGACCCTGCGAGTCGTAGGAGGCGACGAAAAAGGAAGTCTCAAGTCCGAGACAGTAAAATATGGTCGCGAGTCCAAGAGACTCGGACCCGAGAAAGACTGCGCTGGCAAGGGCCAACAGCATATACAAAAGACAGACCCGTTTTCTCGTCAGAGAAGGCGCCCCACAAGAACAAAACCGTAACTTTCAAACAGTAATCAATATCTGGTCATGAGCCACAGATGGGGCTCGACACCAAGACTTACTGACACAATGTGACTTTGACTTTGGAAACAGTGAGTGCCAGAGTTCCGAGTTCTCGGCAGGAGACAGCCACGGGAAGTTCGTCGACTTGTGAAGATTTGAAGTGTGACAGAAGACTTCAGCTATGCGTAGAATTTGGAGTGAGTTCCTGTGTTCTAATTGTGTCACCAAGAGAGGACTAGTGTGTGTAGATCAGCGATAGCGCTGAGAGATTGTAACCGAAGTGCCAGTAAATCCAATCATTCGAACTAGAAGCCGTCAGTCTCGTCACGCGTACCACCGTGCACGTGTTGCCCAGTGAAGTAACGATTCTGGAGAGAGTGACGCATTGTTGAACGCGAACCACGGAACAGGCAGGGCGTGTAGATACGTTATCAGTGTGAGGAGGGCCTCTCGAAAGGAGTGCAGATTTCTTTGTGGTGTTGGTAAAGGCCTCTCCAGGGACACATAACCGCTCGGGCGGCAGAAGATAATCCAACCCCC